>NW_014579040.1:0-3401 GCF_000485595.1 Priapulus caudatus
TCTCTCTCTCTCTCTCTCTCTCTCTCTCTCTCTCTCTCTCTCTCTCTCTCTCTCTCTCTCTCTCTCTCTCTCTCTCTCTCTCTCTCTCTCTCTCTCTCTCTCTCTCTCTCTCTCTCTCTCTCTCTCTCTCTCTCCCCACCTCTGCTACCACCCCAAGCCCACTTTTGTTTCATCACTCTGCTACCTCCTCTGCTGACCGCACTACAACATTACAACATTAGTGAGAGTTCAGGTGGTGCCCGCAATTAGATGAAAACTTCTGTCTAATAAGCAATCAATTATCCTAAGCTGGTTAGTGGAGCAGGCAGGCAGGGCCCCGGGTCCGGCCAAGTTATCCATCAAGTGCTAGTATAATGGTATATCGTTAGTGAACACACAAAGGACAAGACTCAATTTGGCCAGGTACGAGAAAGGAGCCTATGGGAGGGTACTTCACACACACACACACGCACGTACACACACACGCATACACGCGCGCACACGCACGCACTAGGAAAGAGACGGAATGAAAGGAATACTCGTATATGCATGTATCGGGGTAGATTTTCACAGATAATTATTGGAATCATGGCAGACAGGCACAACCATGTGTCCATGCAAAACGGCAATAACCGGATGATTAAGAAGAGAAGNTCTCTCTCTCTCTCTCTCTCTCTCTCTCTCTCTCTCTCTCTCTCTCTCTCTCTCTCTCTCTCTCTCTCTCTCTCTCTCTCTCTCTCTCTCCCCCTCGCTCTCTCTCTCTCTAAACGACGCATAATCACTGGTCCTATTATTCCTTTAACGAAACATGTCATTACCATGTAACAACGCTTGAACTGACACGCGCGCACAATAACTTCCACACAGGTCGACATCACGAGAAATGACGACGAACATATATGCCGTTTATGTCGTCATTACACATTGCAGCGTCGAAACCCGAACACCTTCCTCGAAATAACATTAATATAAATTAAAATCCCGTGCAGTGTCTGTCCTTCGTTATGTGGGACAACGCTCGAATTACGGCGCTCGCAAATCGTTGTAAATGGTCCGTACGTACCGCGCTAGAAAGACACGGAGAGGCAATTTAGCCAGGCGTACAACACGCAGTCACACTCGTGCACACACGAGCGCGCACGCGCACGCACGCACGCACGCACGCACGCGCACACACCCCGTAGTGCCTGCATAACCCACTCAGGCACTACCGAAGCCTGGAGGTTCCTAACAGGCATAAAATGACCGCGTCGGGTGCCAGTCTAGAAAACACTCGATTCGCCCCCACCAGGTGGCGGGCGGGGCGATCGCAGTAGTATTGCGTAGACGAATTTTAATTGCGGAAATACACGCTTCGGTGTGCCTACGTACCCACACGGGGGCACCTCGTTCATATTAAAATGCTCTGTCACTTGGGAGTTGCTTTCTATACGGAGAGATAGAGAGAGAGNGCGAACACGAACCAGCTTATATACAGTCAACTCTGCCTTATAGCGGACACCTCCACAGGAACGGACAATGAAGAATTTTTTGGTTATTTCACTTGAGTGGCATTTACATTACACAGTAAAACCTCCTCTCTAAAACTACACATACACACATACACTACAGCTACACATATAAAGAACACTTGGCGCTTTCTTTCTTTAAGAGGCAATAAAACCACCTGTATAGAACAGACGGGCGGAATCAGAGAGATGAAGCCCTTTGCAGCTTCTAAAGCCACCTTCCGCCTCCCTCCTCCTCCTGCTCCTCCTCCCCCTTCTTCTTCTTCTTCTTCTTCTTCTTCTTCTTCTCCACCTCCCCTTCCTCCTTCTCCTCGTTCCCCTCCTTTGTTTCTCCCCTCCTCCTCTTCTTCCTCCTCCTGCTCCTCCTTCTCCACTAATGATATATCTCAATCGGGAACGCCGTGCCAGAAACCAACACTCGATCCATCTTCCAACTATTTCACTCAACTTGCTCCTAATTCAATCCACTCACGCGCCACGCCTGGTTTCGCCGCCGCCGCCGCCTAGTCAAGCACCGTATCGAACACGCTCCACGGCCTCCTCCTCCTCCTTCTCCCCCTTCTCCTCCCATACCCCTCCTCTATCTTACACCGTGAACATCAGCAGCCAGCCAATCTATCTATCGCCGCTAGATTGTAATTAGGGATTAATTGCAATTATCATGTATTTACAATATAATTATTGATATTAATGTTATTATTAAAATTATCATTGTTGCTAATTATTATATTATTCAAAAATATTAAAGGTAGAATTTACTTTAGGTTCTAGGGTTATTTTCAGCTAATTTAGGTTATAATTACGCTACATAAAAATTTCCATGGTTCAATCAAGCACGCACGCACGCACGCGGCAAGCAGTTTATACCGTTAGCGCGCAATAGCGGCTGTAACGAAACACATATAATACGTGCGAAGTATTTTTCCCCGAAATGTCATCGACACCTTTGCGTAGGTAGCACGGCGAAACAGAATGAAGAAAAAATACTTGCCCCGAAAAAAACAACGCTAGCTCGCTGAGCTGCGCACGGAAACGTGCTTCTCTTCTCTATGTATATGTATGCTGCTGAGATGCACAGGCGCCAAAGATGTGCACTGTACGCATGTGCGCTCGCGTGAGTGTATGTATGTATGTGTGCGTGCGTGAGTGCGTGCGTGCAGCAGTTCCCGCTTGCGTCTGCATCCCGTGCCATTGTTTAGCAGCGCCCCCTGCCGTTTCTCTGATGAACTAATTAAGCTAATTACGAGTTAAGCAAATCTACACAGTGCGCACGGCGGGAGGGGGGACAATCTACGTATAATAACGAGCAATATTTTAATTTCTTTTCATTTCTTGCTAAGAAATGGTCGTCATAGAACAAAGTTAAGCAAATTTACAGGATGAGCGGGGGGGGGGAGGTGACTGATGCACTGATAACAACGAGCGATATTTTAAAGTTTTTTGGTCATCTCTTGCTCTCTGACTACAGAAACATCTACTGGAATGCCTGCTATTACCAGAGCCCTGTAGACCTGGAGACCTTGAGGCTTTCAACCACCGTGCCAGCATACCACCACCGTACCACCAGCATACCTACCACCAGCATACCACCACCGTACCACACCAGGTCCGGTGTGCTGCAGTGGCTAGGTCGAGTGTAGTGCAGTGACCCGAGAAGAAGAAGCCCTCTTGCTAAGAAATGGTCGATGTAGAACAAATGCAGTCGCGACAAGTACATACACAGTGTCCCCAAATGAATTGATGCTACTATTCTAAAGCTGTTGAGCTCCCTTGTTGATAATTAACAACTTTGTTAGTTGTCGATTTCGCCAGGTACGTACGAGAAGTGGAGAAGAGTGCGTAACACACGCACACACGCTGTCTCTCTCTCTCTCTCTCTCTCTCTCTCTCTCTCTCTCTCTCTCTCTCTCTCTC
>NW_014579040.1:6323-7795 GCF_000485595.1 Priapulus caudatus
CAGGAAGAGGAGGAGCAGCAGGAAGAGGAGGAGCAGCAGGAAGAGGAGGAGGAAGTGGAAGAGGAAGAGGAGAAGGAGCAGCAGGAAGAGGAGGCAGAGGAGGAGAAGCAGGAAGAGGAGGAGGAAGAGGAGAAGGAGAAAGAGGAGTGGGAGGGTGCTCGAAATGGCATTAATTACTTATCGAGACTTTGCGTACAGGTGACTTACACTAGCGATCAAACTGCATGGCAGGGGAACGATAGATCATCGTCCGCTCCCCCGCATCAGTACAGCGACCAGCACAGCAGTACAGCAGCACAACAGCACAGCAGGACAGCACATCAGTACAGCGCCCAGTCCCGACGTTTTGCACCTGCTGCTGCTCGCTGCGCCGTAAGTCACAGACGTGACGCGATGATGCATCGCCATGCCAACTCGCGGCGACCAGCGGGCTTCATCACACACGGACGCACGCACGCGCAAGCACGTACGCACGCACACACGCACACACGCACGCACACACACGCGCGCACGTACGCATACAGCATTTCCTGCAGCGAACCTCCAGTCACCACCAGTCGCACGTGCGCACACACATACGTGCCGGCAGCGAGGTGTGCCGCCGTGCCGCCGCCGTGCCGCCGCCGCCGCTGCCGCTGCCGCTGCTGCTGCGGCTAACATTTAAGCATAATCGATATACGATATGGGCAGCAACCGATATCAATACCCGCCCCTGCCCGCACCGTGGAACTAATGCAGCGCAATCGTCACGTCGATAACGTAGAAGGCGATGGCGACGACGGCGACGTCTTGCCTTGCAGCAGACTTCACCTGGCCATTATTTTCTGGAAGGCCTGTACCCTGTGGTGTCAGCGCCACGACGACGCGTGCGACAGCTGCCGGAGGGCTGCTTCTGTTGGTGCAGGGTATAGCTGAATCTAAAGGCTTCTCCCGTTAGCGTACGATATATACCTGAATCTAATGGCTATACCCTCGCTATTGCAGGATAGCTGCAATATGCTATACCTGAATCTTCTCCTGTTAGTGCAGGGTATACCTGAGTCTAAAGGCTTCTCCCGTTACTGCAGAGTATACCTGAGTCTAAAGACTTCTCCTGTTACCGTAAAGTATACCCGAGTCTTCTCCCGCTACTGCAAGGTATACCTGAGTCTAAAGGCGTCTCCTGTCACTGTAAAGTATACCCGAGTCTTCTCCCGCTACTGCAAGGTATACCTGAGTCTAAAGGCTTCTCCCGTTACTGTAAAGTATACCCGAGTCTTCTCCCGCTACTGTAGGGTATACCTGAGTCTAAAGGCTTCTCCTGTTACTGTAAAGTATACCTGAGTCTTCTCCCGCTACTGTAGGGTATACCTGAGTCTAAAGGCTTCTCCCGTTACTGTAAAGTATACCTGAGTCTTCTCCCGCTACTGTAGGGTATACCGGAGTCTAAAGGCGTCTCCTGTTACTGTAAAGTATACCTGAGTCTTCTCCCG
>NW_014579040.1:8865-13188 GCF_000485595.1 Priapulus caudatus
GAGTCTTCTCCCGCTACTGTAGGGTATACCGGAGTCTAAAGGCGTCTCCTGTTACTGTAAAGTATACCTGAGTCTAAAGGCTTCTCCCGTTACTGTAAAGTATACCTGAGTCTTCTTCCGCTACTGTAGGGTATACCGGAGTCTAAAGGCTTCTCCCGCTACTGCAGGGTATACCTGAGTCTAAAGGCTTCTCCTGTTACTGTAAAGTATACCTGAGTCTTCTCCCGCTACTGCAGGGTATACCTGAGTCTAAAGGCTTCTCCCGCTACTGCAGGGTATACCCGAGTCTTCTCCCGCTACTGTAGGGTATACCTGAGTCAAAAGGCTTCTCCCGTTACTGTAAAGTATACCCGAGTCTTCTCCCGCTACTGTAGGGTATACCTGAGTCTAAAGGCTTCTCCCGCTACTGTAAAGTATACCCGAGTCTTCTCCCGCTACTGTAGGGTATACCTGAGTCTAAAGGCGTCTCCTGTTACTGTAAAGTATACCTGAGTCCAAAGGCTTCTCCCGCTAGTGCATGGTAAACATGAGTCTTCCCTGGCTAGCGCAGGGTACACGAGCGTCGGTATGTGGGTAATTAGTGAGGGAGTGCTGTTTTAGCTATCGGCACGCGCGCGCATGCAGCACGCTGATCGAGCCAACAATGTGATTACATATATTATTATTGCTTATACGTCGCCGTCGTTACGTTACATCGACCCGCACAGCCGCTCAGCTTCTCTCCCTCCTCCCGTCCCCGGCGGGCAGGTAAACACAGGTGAGCACAGGTGAGTAGAAGCAGTAGGGATGCTGGGGAGCAGACAGGTGAACACAGGTAAGCACAGGTGAGAGTATAAGCAGTAGGGATGCTGGGGAGCAGACAGGTGAACACAGGTAAGCACAGGTGAGAGTATAAGCAGTAGGGATGCTGGGGAGCAGACAGGTGAGCACAGGTGAGAGTATAAGCAGTAGGGATGCTGGGGAGCATACAGGTGAACACAGGTGAGCACAGGTGAGAGTATAAGCAGTAGGGATGCTGGGGAGCAGACAGGTGAACACAGGTGAGCACAGGTGAGAGTATAAGCAGTAGGGATGCTGGGGAGCAGACAGGTGAACACAGGTGAGCACAGGTGAGCACAGGTGAGAGTATAAGCAGTAGGAATGCTGGGGAGCAGACAGGTGAGCATGAGCCGTGAGGATGGGAAACACACAGGTAAATACAGGTGAGCACAGGTGAACACATGTGAGCGCAGGTAAACAGAGGTGAGCACGGGTGAGCTTGAGCAGTGACGATGCTTTGCGGAACATAGGTAAGCAGAGGTGAGAATTCTCGTGAGAAGCTGAGTAACAGACATGTAAGCAGTCCAGGTGAGAAACACAGGTGAGTGTGAGCAGCACAGGTAGACAGACGGCCACAGATGTGCTCAGCAGCTACACTCACCTTCATCGGGTTCAACTCTCAAGGAGCAATCCGGCAAAAACTGCAACGTCTCAGCAGCAGCTAGTTATAGTTACAGCGACAAGAACACGACTTTGGTCATGCTGTGCTTATATACCGATACCGATACAGAGAGAGAGAAAGACGAGTTTATATCTATCTATCTATATCTATATACATATATATACAGGGGTCGAAATATGTGATGGTCCGACGGCCCGGGGCCATCAAATAATCAGGAGGACCATCAGATTTTCAAAGTCAATTTGCCGACGGACCATTGAATATTTTGGTCCCATTTTACGGTAAATTCCTTGCACGCCGCATTACTTTCAGTTTCAGAGAACAATTTGAAATTTAGGAGGACCATCTAAATTTCAAACTAGATGGTCCTGTGGACCATCTCTTTTTTTCCCTTATTTCTACCCCAGATATATATATATATAGAGAGAGAGAGAGAGAGAGAGATAGAGAAAGAGAGAGAGCGAGAGACAAGTTTAACAATCTGCTATCATGACCGCACGCGTTCAACTAATCACACGGTACGTGTCCATGAGAAAATATTTGTCAACGTAAGGCAGTCAGACGATGACACGCTCAACCTATCATGGGACCGTGATTATAACGCAGGCGAACGGATAGAACGAAGGCAGACGCACGTGTGTATGTGTGCGCGTGCGTGTGCGTGTGCGTGCACGTGTGTGCGGAGGTGCGTAAGTGCGTGCGTGAGAGGGTACGTGTGCGTGTGTGTGCACGCACGCACGTGAATGCATGCCTGTGTGCGTGGGTGGGTGCGTGTACTGCTGCAACCGACACCCACGGAGCCGTAAAAGCTGCGAGCTTGACATAACCCCCAACCACACGCGTGTAAGCGAGCGGTAGTAAAGCACTGATGACCGCAGCGGCAGCCATAAACATGCCAATAAACAACAGCATAGCTAGCTTCGCGCTGCCGAGACACCACGAATAAAAATTACCCGCCTAATTGAAAATCTTTCTCGGCGTATAAGTGGTGGCGGCGCATAAACTACAGGTTATCGCGGTTGCTTCACCTACGAGTATACGACCACGGCAAAACATTTCCAATTGGCTGTCACACTAAGGTACGAAACAATAGCGCTGTAGCAGTGATTGTGAGACATGATCACACGACAAGGAAATGAACCACCAGCGCTCCCGAAAAAAGAATGATTTCTTGAAAAAATACAACTCTTCGAATTTAGTTATTGTTCTGTTCGAAGAAGCAGAAAGCAAACAAAGCAAACCTCTAGTATTACCCCCCCCCACCCCACACACACACCCACACACACCCACCCCGTCATCCCCGCCTCTTGCCTGCTGTACATTTCTCTCGTTCTCCCTCCCACCCGTTCACGCGCACCCCTTCCAACATTGGAGGCAGCGCGATTTTCTCTGATTTTTCCCCCAATTTTACAGGAGTACGAAACGAAATTCCGAGTCGACGGCGCGCACTGCCGTCAACGACTGCGATTGAAAAACAAAGTATGCGAAGAGCTTTTTTCGACGTAGGTGCATGCACGCGTGCGTGCGTGCGTGCGCGCGTGCGTGCCTACGAATGTCGTTGTGCGGGAGTAAGCATCCATGGGCATGCACGTATATACGGACTACCTTTCTCGTTACGGGCAGAGTAGGTAATTAGTAGATTTAATAGCACGACCCGGTAGATCATCAAATTACATACTATTTTAATTGCAATCACCTATTCTGCTATGATGCTAGTCTGATCAGTAGTGTAAACGTGATAGAACCTATCTGTGGAGGTCGGGAGGGGGGGGGTCGTTAAATATAATGGTCCTATTATCATTTCCCACTTTATTGGCTCGGTAACTTAAAAATACATTATGCCATAATTTTGTTTCGTGTGGTTTTAATGGCCACTTGGGCACAGAGAAATAAATAAGGTACAATTACGATTAAAATATGCTGCACACACACTAACTACATTAGCAGTTATTATATGCAAACATTGGCACGTCAGGAAAAGAATAACGAGTATATTCGCAACTTGACTGAAAATGTTAGCCAGAAAATTGGCTCTCTCGCACATCTACATTAAAATAGAACTTATTAGAGTTAATATTCTCCTGGTTTATAATTCGAAAGCCCAGACGTTGACAGCTAGCTCACACGTGAGATAGCAGTAGCAGTGTGTGAAGGTCTGTATGTGTGTGTGTCTATATGCGCGCATGTGTGGTGTATGTGCGTGTGTGTGTGCGTGCGTGCGTGCGTGCGTGCGTGCGCGTGCGCGTGTGTCTAGCACACCTCCGTCGTAGCAGGGTCAGCAGCAGCAGCCGGTGACCAGCTGCGGGGCGAGGCGGCGGCAGCGGGACACACGGCGTCTGACACGCGTATTTTTTAAACAGCCGCTTTGCCGCTGTAACGTTTATTTTGCCGGCGGCCGTCGGACGCGGTAGGCGGTACTATCGGCTGAGCTGTCAACTACCCAGCAAGCGGTCGGACGCACGCACGCACGCACTCACGCACGCACGCACGCACACGCACACACACACACGCACACACACCCACACACCCACACACCCACACACCCACACACAGGCAGCAGCTGCAAGGCCGCCCCGCGCGCTAGCTAGCTGCCAACGAGTTAAGGAATTTCTAAGAAAGAGTTTGCGCTTAATGGAAAACAGATGTAGGGCACTGTTAAGTTGTTAAAACTAGCAAAGCGAGCCGGACTAACACGGGGCCACGACGCAGGCGTGTGGGGGGTAGGACTGCACCCACGACACAGCAGAGAGGAGACAGAAGAAGAAGAAGAAGAAGAAGAAGAAGATGAGGAAGAAAAAAAACAAAAACAAAAAGAAGAAGAAGAAGAAGAAGAAGAAGATGAGGAAGAAAAAAAACAAAAACAAAAAGAAGAAGAAGAAGAA
>NW_014579040.1:15822-20748 GCF_000485595.1 Priapulus caudatus
TTTATTAAGGAACGTTATGTGAACTCTTAAAATGAATTCAGTTTATAGCGCCAGCGCGCAGCAGTTACCGACAATGACGCGCTAATTAGTATCTATGGTATTTCTTTAGAACGCGCACGTATGAATACGAACAATAGATCACATTATGCATGATGTTTTTATACTGCTCGAGATGTTCTAAATAGATCACTCTTTATAAGGCACTGATGAGTGTGGAGCTTTCGCTCCACACGAAACAGTTCTGTATGCAATAAACAGAGTCAAAATTACTACCGTGTCCGTATAACTTTATATATATATATATATATGAAAATGGTTTGTGATCATGTAAAAAACGAAACCCCATGGTTCAACGAAGTTCAAACCGAAGCGGAGAAAACCTGAATTCGCGGTGGAGGCGGCGGTGGTAGCGATGACGGCGGAAGAGGGGAGGGGGCGGGCACCCCCCCCCCCACGTATACACTATACATGTCACTTCGTATAGCGATCCATGAATGGCGGGAGAGTGAAAACCCGACGCGTTTATAGAACACACCTTTATAATATGCGCTTCCGTTTACCGCTGCATCTTGTCAGCACCCCGTGCGGATACACCACACACGCACGCGCACGCATGCACGCACGCACACGCCCGCACACGCATACACACGCACGCACGCATGCACGCACACACGCACGCACACACACACACACGCACGCACGCACACGCGCACGCGCGCACATTGTGTGAATGAATGAATATACACGCACATGCAGACTCGGCTACCGGGCATACCAGCAGATATTTATAAACACACAGACCGTGCGGTTCTCGCTATCTGACCTATCTCATCGCTATACCATCAATTTCGACATGTTGCTATTAACAGCCGAGAAATGTGCCGAGATCACTTCACGAGGCGACGACGTCGAGATGCCACTGATTATACAGCATATACTATACATCTTGTCCGGCATACACCGATCACAGTTAGAAATACAGAAGATGTAGTTAGAAATACATCACTCCACTCGCCGTGGGCCAGGCCCCCCCCCCCAACACGCACGCACGCACGCACGCACGCACGCACGCGCACACACACAGTTAGCCCGAAAATACTGCAAGTGAGCGGAAACTGAAACTTTAGTTGCGAAGAACTGAAGGTTGGATAAGAAAACGTGACGATGTTGCAGCCGCGGCTCCGGGGGTGGGGGAGGGAGGCGTGGGGGGAATGGGGTAAAGGGAAGGGAGGCACCACATTACGCCTTCTGTTATGACTTCACTTCGACTAGGGAGGCCACCCTGTTGAACGCGCTGCACTGAACAACGCGCGCGGAATCTTTTCCAACCCCGTGGCGGGGCATCGCACTATAGATCCATGGCTGCATTGACGACGGGCGTTTACCATCTCCGGGAGTTTACATCCGGAAAAATGAATGCGGCGAAGGACGCGGTGAATATGTGCCCGGGGTTTTACTCGCTGCATCTGTATCCGTCCTCTCCATGGATTATTGTATAATACGCGCGCACACACACACACACACACACACGTGCGCATATACACGCACACGCACACACCGTACACAGCGCCACACGTACACACACACACACGCACGCCGCACGCACGCACGCAACGCACGCACGCACCGCACGCACGCACGCAACGCTCACGCACGCACCGCACACACACCACACCACACACACAACACACACACACACACAACACACGGCCAACACACACACACACGTACGTGCGCACACACGCGCGCGCACACACACACACGCACGCACACGCGCACGCACGCACGCACGCACGCACACGCGCACACGAGCGGCAAGCCGATGTCATAGTCATAACATATCATGAATATCACATCACGTCAGCGCCGAGTCAGAACACGGATTTCTCAGGAAATACAGCTCAAGCAGCCACATGATTGATACAGCACAGACACAGGCACGCCGCTCCCCTTCCTTCCCTTCTCTGCAGAGCCTTCGGGACAATGAGGGATGATTCTGAAAGCCCGCACGCTCTTCGCGACCTGTGAAGCCATAAACTTGGATGAGGGAGCCGGGGATGAGCATGCAATTCCGTAACAGCTCTCTATGTGGAACGCCTGCGTGCGTGCGTGCGTGTGTTAGTGTGCGTGTGTGTGTGCGCGCGTGCGTGTGTTAGTGTGCGTGTGTGTGCGCGCGCGTGCGTGTGTTAGTGTGCGTGTGTGCGCGCGTGCGTGTGTGTGCGCGTGCCTGTGTACGCGCGTGCGTGCGTGTCGGTGTGCGTGCTTCTAGTTGTGGTCTATTCTGCACAATCACGCAATACCATTACATGCTCTTACGAAAAAGGACATGCATGCACGAAATAAAACCGCAAACCGAACCCGGACGCCAGTTCTTATCATTATCAACTACCAATTGCATCCGAAAAAAATATCCATAAACCCCAACCCCCTCACGTAGTAAAGTAAAATGCAAACATCAAACAGCAAGACGACGTAAACAATTCAACGGCCGTAAAGCTGAAAAAATCATTCTTGTCCGCGTATTGATGCTAAGATAGATGGCGGAGGGTTCCATAAATCTGCAGGCTACATCACGTCCACATATCTATCTAACTCTTTGCGACTTGGCCCAGATACCTGGGGTGTGACTCTCTACCTGCTCAACTTCAAACACCGCAGTACGTGAGAGAGTACACTTTCCCGTGCCGCCTTCAAAAACACTGTTATGTATGTATATATAATATATATATATATATATATATATATATATATATATATATACGATCATGAGCTAATAAATACCAATATATACCAAAATACAAATAAAGATTTTTTAGATATAATATTATATAAAGAGGTATTTATATAGCTCTTGATGCGATCTTGATATCGTCGCACTGTTATCGCAGCAAATATATTAATAAATGCACTGATATGTGCTTGCACCGCATCAGTCAAGTCGATGTGGCATATTACAACTCTACACCAGTTGGTAAACATCGCTGTTGTACCAAGCAGATTACACACGCGCACGCACGCGCGCGCACACACACACACACACGCATACACACACACACGCACACGCACACGCACACGCATACACACACACGCACGCGCACGCGCGCACGCACGCACGCACACACGCACGCACACACACACACACAACACTTCCTCAACGTAGCGTCCCTAGCAACCCCCCCCCCATCACCGCATCTCCGCCTACCCACCGATCATACCCCCATTAAGCAGCTCCACCCACACTGTCATCAGACTAATCTACCGCATGTAAACAACACTGAAATAACCACAACAAACAATAAGCCGCCTCCCTCCCTCCCTCCATCACTCCGTATTAATCAATCAATCGACGTTCTCGTCCGGCACTGAGCAAACACGCCTTAGTTTTATTGCTCCTGCTCGTGAACGCACTGGTAGTTTATATAGTTAGCAGTGTACACAGATGTGCTCAGCGTGCCCGGCGTGCACGCACACAGGCACTTGGGACAGAGTCAGCGAAAACTGAAAATAATATGAACGCACATTCACAAATACTACCCCTCAATTACACTTCCACTGTTGCGTCACTGTATATCAACTTGCTTTCACAAAACTAATGCAGAACTAGCCGATCCCGCACTCGCCGCTTCGAGTGTGCTGTGTCCCCATTGTAATGATATATATATATAGGCCGCTTATATATAACTAGCCGAATAAAATATATAACATTACAATGGCAATACAAAGTTTTTGTGCCTGTGTGTGCGCACACAGTCGCACACACGGACGAGCGCACGGATGCAAACACGCACGTAAGCATCAGCTGACTCGCACGTCTACATTTAACAAAAAGTACAAAAATATAGGCACGCGTGCACGTACGTCACGTACCCGGCGTACATCGCACGCGGCGCAACGCACGCACGCCCGTAGCACGCACGCACTCACCGGCCGGCGTTACACGTTACGCCTCAACACTCCGCACGTTGCTAGCCGGCGTAGCACGTAGGGGGGGGGTGGGGGGGGGGGGCCGACGCGGACGCACGCACGCACGCATGCATGCAGGGCACAAACGCTACACATGTGCATTAGCCGGTTCGCGCGCGTGTCGTCCGCAGTGTCAACGATGACAATGATGATGAGGATGACGACGGACGACGGACGACGCCACGACGACGACGACGACGACGACGAACGACGACGACGACGGCGACGACGACGACGACGACGACACGACGAACGACGAACGACGACGACGAACGACAACGGACGACGACGACGAACGACGACGACGACGACGACGACGATGGATAATGACGACACGAGATCATGATTTGATTGAGATAAATGATGACAATGTGATGGATGATGAGTGAATGATGACGAGTGATGATGATGAGCACCTGTAACGATTGATCACAATCACGCATCGATTTTTTCGCAAGAGACGGGTATACGGAAACGCTAACGAAATACAGCGCAATCGTACAGCCGAACATCAGAATCAGCACTGTCTAGAACTCAACATAGCCGAGACCAGATATATATATATATATGTACGAGACAGCGTTGACCAGAGATATAACAATAGACAACCTCACATCGCTCTCCTATTCATCTCGCATCAGGCACCCGGCAAGATAGGTGGCGATATGATTATGACTGACTAGGCACTTAGGATATGACTACTAGCATTAAAAATAAAAAAAAACCGCTAAACGGCATAACCGCTAAACAATAATTAAATTAAATTACCAGTGTGCCTAGTAAGTCATATCATATCGAACCTTCTGCCTTCTTGCTCCAGCGAGCGGCAGCTCTGCCGCCACTACTGCCTCGTACCCGCCGCCACATTACTGCCCGTAAGAGTGTCGTGTCCATCCCTGTCGCCTGCGGACCTGTTAACAACACTCCACGCTCGGTACAAGAGCGATCGGTGCTAAACATTGC
>NW_014579040.1:23514-31242 GCF_000485595.1 Priapulus caudatus
TTAGCATACGTAGACGGGCGCGCGTCCGTCGATCTTGCTGCACTCAACGAGTGCGGGAGTAGCTCGGCGGAAGACTACGGGAGCATCCCCCAGTCTAGAATAGGCATGCTGAGGCAGACACAACGCTGATGATGCAACAACAACGCAATCAAGGGACCAGCCAATATCAACATGGTGTACGGTTTACTCTCGACTCTCTCGGCCGCATGCACGCACTAATCACGGTTGTGCAACGACACTCAGCATCGCGTCATTACCAGTAAGTCCCTCTCTCCTCTCCTCTCCTCTCTGTCTCTGTCTCTGTCTCTGTCTCTGTCTCTGTCTCTGTCTCTGTCGCTGTCGCTGTCGCTGTCGCTGTCGCTGTCGCTGTCGCTGTCGCTGTCGTCTGGTCTCTGTCTCTGTCTCTGTCTCTGTCTCTGTCTCTGTCTCTGCTCTCTCTTCTCTCTCTTCTCCTCTCTCTCTCTCTCTCTCTCTCTCTCTCTATCGTTTACAGCCAATATCAATATCTTGCATGCCACTAATCATGCATTATACTGTAACAAATACGAACCAGAAACCATGCTGCGCATACTTCCTCGGCTATTTACAGAGAATGTTAATATATGCCCAACGTCAAAAAAACGGAAAAAGAGAGAACGGAAGAATGGAGAATGAACAAATTCTCTCGAAGTAAGATGAGAAGAGACAAGACTCCCCACATTATTCGCAATGCGGCGCAAGAAACGAGCTTACGAAAAAAAAGCTACCAATCCCATCGCGTTCAATTCACGGCTCTTCGTTTGCACTGCAGCCTTGACAACGACTACACGTTAGCAATTACCACCTATGCCGTCCTAGCGTCTATATATCCCCGCGATGACATTCCCCACACACCAGGAACCACCCTGCAGAGAGAGCGCGCATGGGGGGGACGCGAAAACGATGATGTGGCCGATGATAAAATAGCCGGTTATAGCTCACAGGCTTTTATACAGCCGACGGTAATAAATCAAACTGTACTGCGGTCTTTCTCTCGCTCTCTCTCAGGTAATCACAATGCTGTGGGAAATCGTGTCCAGGTATATTACATATCTAGACGGAGCCCATGACACGGGGTAGAGTCACGCGATGACGGCAGCGGCAGCGGCTGGTGCCGGGGCGGTGGTGGTGGTGGCGTCTGGGTGTGAGAGACACGGCTGAGATCTATGAGTCATTTCAAAAACTTAACGTAGAGATGTGATGATGTAGATAGAACGAAGTAATACACGTAGTAGGTACGCCGTGTGCGTCAGATCATAGAACAGGAGAAGCAGAGCGCGCAGACAGAGGAGAGGAGATGAGGAGGAGAGAGAGAAGAGAGAGAGAGGAGCCGGAGAGAGAGAGAGAGAGAGAGAGAGAAGAGAGAGCGAGCGATGAGAGAGAAAGAAAATAGAGAAAGAGTTGAGAGAAGAGAGAGAGAGAGAGAGAGAGCAGGGGGGGAGAATAAGAGCGACTAGGATGAGAGATGAGAGAGCGGAGAGAAAGAGATAGCGAAGATGAGAGCGAGAGGAGAGAGGGAGAGAAGAGAGAGAGAGAGAGAGAGAGAGGAGAGAGAGAGAGAGAGAGATGAGAGAGAGAGAGAGAGAGAGAGCAGGAGAGCGACGAGCGCGTGAGAGAGAGAAGAGAGAGAGAGGAGAGAGAGCAGAGCGAGATGAGATTGAGAGAGAGAGAGAGAGAGAGAGAAGAGAGAGAGAGAGAAATTGCGAATACGTCACACCTGGTAGCGGGATTTCACTCGGACTTGTAGGGCGGTGCGCGCAGGTGCATGGCGGGAAACTACAAGGGTAAGCAGTGGGATTTGCTGAAATAATTGCAGCAATTTTAAATTTCTGAGCGCGACCACGAGCACAGAAAACCAGACAGTGCTCAGCAGCCAGCAGCGAAGCTACAGCAGAGCGAGATCTCTCTGTTCTGTGCTCTCTCGTCTGTGCTCTCTCTCTCTCTCTCTCTCTCTCTCTTCTCTCTTCTCCTCTCTCGTCTTGTCTCTGTCTCTCTCTCTGTCCTGTCTCTGTCTCTGTCTCTGAGATGTTCTGCCTCCTGTCTCTGTCTCTTGTCTCT
This sequence comes from Priapulus caudatus, assembly GCF_000485595.1. NCBI lineage: Eukaryota > Metazoa > Priapulida > Priapulimorpha > Priapulimorphida > Priapulidae > Priapulus > Priapulus caudatus. Next base: position 25,591 of record NW_014579040.1, read on the forward strand.
GTCTCTGTCATCTGGTCTCCTCGGTAACCTGTCTTGTCTCTGTCTCTGTCTCTGCTCTCTGTCTCTGTCTCTGTCTCTGTCTCTGTCTGCTGGTCTCTGTCTCTGTCTCTGTTCTCGTGTCTCTCGTCTTCTAGTCTTCTGTCTCTGTCTCTGTCTCTGTCTCTGTCTCTGTCTCTGTCTCTGTCTACTGTCTCTGTCTTGTCGTCTGTTCTCGTGTCTCATGTATCTGTTCTCTGTCTCTGTCTCTGTCTTGTTCTGTCGTCTTGTTCTGTCTCTGTCTCTGTTCTGTCTCTGTCGTCTGTCTCTGGTCTCTGTCTCTGACTCTGTCTCTGTCGCTGTTCTCTGTCTCTCCTGTCTTCTGTCTCTGTCGTCTGCTCTCTGTCTCTGTCTCTGTCTCTGTCTCTGTCTCTGTCTCTAGTCTCTGTCTCTGTCTTTGTCTCTTGTTCTGCTTAGTCTCTGTCTCTGTCTCTGTCTGTCTCTGTCTCTGTCTCATGTCTCTGTCTCTGTCTCTGTCTCGTGTCTCTGTCTCTGTCTTCTGTCTCTGCGTCTGGTTTCTTGTCTCATGTATCTGTCTTCTTTCTCTGGCTCTGTTCTCTGGTCTCTGTTCTGTCTCTGTCTCTGTCCTGTCTCTGTTCTCTGTTCTGCTCCTGTTCTCTGTCTCTGTCTCTGTCTCTGTCTCTGTCTTGTCTCTGTTCTCTGTCTCTGTCTCTGTTACTGTCTCTGTCTCTGTCTCTGTCTCTAGTCTCTGGTCTCTGACTCTGTCTTCTGTTCTGTCTCTGTCTGTGTCTCTGTCTCTGGGTTCTCTGTCTCTGTCCTTCTCTGTTCTGTCTCTGTCTTGTCTCTGTCTCTGGTCTCTGGTCGCTCTGTCTCTTCTCTGTCTCTGTCTCTGTCTGCTGTCTCTGTCTTGTTCTGTCTCTGTCTCTGTCTCTGTCTCTGTCTCTGTCTTGTCTCTGTCTCTGTCTTGTCTCTGTCTTGTTCTCTGGTCTATGTTCTTGTCTCGGTCTCTTCTCTGTCGTGTCTCTGTATCTGTCTCTGTGCTCTGTCTTGTCTCTGTCTCTGTCTCTGTTCGATCTCTGTCTCTTTCTCTGTCTCTGTCTCTGTCTCTGATCTCTGTCTCTGTCTCTGTCTCTGTCTCTGTCTCTGGTCTCTGTCTCTGTCTCTGTCTCTGTCTCTTGTCTTCTGTCTCTGTCTCTGCTCTGTTCTTTCTTCCCCCTCTATGTCTTGTCTCTGTCTCTGTCTTGTCTCATGTCTCGTGTCTCTGTCTCTGTCTCTGTCTCTGTCTCTGTCTTGTCTATGTATCTGCTCTCTGTCTCTGCTTCTGTCTTGTCTAGTCTCTGTCTTGTCTCTGTCTCTGTCTCTGTCTCTGTTCGTTCTGTCTCTGTCTCTGTCTCTGTCTGCTGTCTCTGTCTCGTGTCTCTGTCTTCTGGTCTCTGTCTCTGTCTCTGTATCTGTCTTATGTCTCTGTCTATGTCTCTGTCTCTGTCTCTGTCTCTTCTCTGTCTCTGTCTCTGTTCTGTCTCCTGTCCTGTGTCTGTCTCTGTCTCTGTCTCTGTCTCTGTCTCTGCTCTCTGTCTTGTCTCTGTTCTCTGTCTCTGTCTCATGTCTCTGTCTCTGTCTCTGTCTCTGTCTCTGTCTTCGTGTCTCGTGTCTCTGTCTCTGTCCTGTCTCTGTCTCTGTCGTCTGTTCTAGTCTCTGGTTCTCTGTCTCTGTACTCTGTCTTGATCTCTGTCTCTGTTCTGTCGCTGTCTCTGTCTCTGTCTCTGTCTCTTGTCTTGTCTCTGTCTCTGTCTCTGTCTCCAGATGTCTTGTCTTGTCTTGTCTCTGTCTCTGTCTCTGTCTCTGTCTCTGTCTTTCTGTTCTGTTTCTCTGTCTCTGTCTCTGTCTCTGTCTGTTCTGTCTTTTGGTCTGTCTTGTCTCACAAACTGTCTCTGTCTCTGTCTCTGTCTCTGTCTCTGTCTCTGTCTCTGTCTCTGTCTCTGTCTCTGTCTCTGTCTCTTGTCTCTGTCTCTGTCTCTGTCTCTGTCTCTGTCTCTGTCTTCTTGTCTCTTGCTCTGTCTTCTGTCTCTGATCTTCTGTCTCTGTCTCTGGTCTCTGTTCTCTGTCTCTGTCTTGTCTCTCTCTGTTTGTCTCTGTCTCTGTCTCTGGTCTCTGTCGTCTGTCTCTGTCTCTGTTTGTCTCTGTCTCTGTCTCTGTTCTGTTCTCTGTCTTGTCTCTGTCTCTTCTCGTGTCTCTGTCTCTGTCTCTGTTCTCTGTCTCGTCTCGTGTCTCTGTCTCTGTTCTGTCTCTGTCTCTGTCTCTGTCTCTGTCTCTGTCTCTGTCTCTGTCTTGTTCTGTCTCTGTCTCTGCTCTCTGTTCTGTCTTCTGTCTCTGTCTTGTCTCTGTTCTGTCTCTGTCTCTGTCTCTGTCTCTGTCTTCTGTCTCCTGCTTCTGTCTTGTTCTGTCTCTGTCTCTGTCTCTGTCGTCTGTACTCTGTCTCTGTCTTCTGTCTCTGTCTTGGTCTCTGTCTCTGAGTCTCTGCTCTCTGTCTCTGTCGTCTGTCTTCTGTCTCTGTCTCTGTCTCTGTCTCTTTCTCTGTCTCTGTCTCTGTCTCTGTCTCTGTCTCTGTCTCTGTCTCTGTCTCTGTCTCTGTCTCAGGGATGTCTCTGTATCTGTCTCTGTCTCTGTCTTGTCTCTGTCTCTGTCCTGTCTCTGTCTCTGTCTTCGTCTTTCTGTCATCTGTTCTGTCTCTGTCTCTGTCGGCTCTGTCTGCTAGTCTCTGCTCTCTGTCTCTGTCTCTGTCTCTGTCTCTTTGCTCTGTCTCTGTCGTTGTCTCTGTCTCTGTCTCTGTCTCTGTCTCTGTTCTGTCTCTGTCTTCCTGTCTCGGACTGTCTCTGTCTCTGTTCTCTGGTCTTGTCTCTGTTCTCTGGCTCTGTCTTGTCTCTGTCTCTTCTCTGTCTATGTCTCTGTCTCTGGTCTCTGGTTCTGTCTCTGTCTCTGTCTCTGTTCTCTGTCTCTTCTCTGGGTCTCTGTCTCTGTCTCTGTCGTCTGTCTCTAGTCTCGACCCTCTGTCTCTGTCTACTGTGCTCTGTCTCTGTCTCTGTCTCTGTCTCTGATCTCTGTCTCTGTCTCATGTCTCTGTCTCTGTCTCGGTCTCTGTCTCATGTCTCTGTTCTCTGTCTCTGGTCTATGTCTCTGTCTTGTTCTGTCTTTGCTAGTTTGTCTTGTCTCTGTCTCTGTCTCTGTCTCTGTCTGCTGTCTCTGTCTCTGTCTCTGTCTCTGTCTCTGTCTCTGTCTCTGTCTCTTTCTCTGTCTCTGTCTCTGTCTCTGTCTCTGTCTTGTCTTGTCTTCTGATCTCTGTCTCTGTCTCTTGTCTCTGTCTCTGTCTCGGTCTCTGTCTTCTGTCTCTGTCTCTGTCTCTGTCTCTGTCTCTGTCTCTGTCTTGTCTCTGTCTTGTCTCTGTTCTGTCTCTGTCTTGGTCTCTGTTCTCTTGTGCTGTCTAGTCTCTGTTTCTGTGTCTTCGTCTCTGCTCTGTGTCTTGGGTCTCTGTTCTGTGTCTTGGTCTCTGTTCTGTGTCTTCGTCTCTGCTCTGTGTCTTGGTCTCTGTCTCTGTCTCTGTCTCTGTCTCGTGTCTCTGTCTCTGTCTCTTGTCATATGTCTCTGTCTCTGTCTCTGTCTCTGTCTCTGTCTCGTGTATCTGTCTTGTCTCTGTCTCTGTCTCGTCTCTGATCTCTGTCTCTGTCTCTGGTCTTCGTTCTCTGTTCCTGTCTCTGTCTCTGTCTCTGTTCTCTGTCTCGTGTCTCGTGTCTCTGTCGTTGTCTCGTCTCTGTCTCTGTCTCTGTCTCTGTCTTGTCTCTGTCTTCTGTCTCGTCTCTGTCTTTGCTGTCTCTGTCTACTGTCTCTGTCTCTGTCTCTGTACTCTGCTCATTGTCTCTGTTCTGTCTCTGTCTCTGTTCTCCTGTACCTGTTTGTCTTGTCTCTGTCTCTGTCTTGTCTCTGTCTCTGTCTATGTCTCTGTTCTCTGTCTCTGTCTCTGTACTTGTCGTCTGTCTCTGTCTCGGTCTCTGTCTCTGTCTCTGTCTCTGTCTCGTCTCTGTCTCTGTCTCTGTCTCGTGTCTTGTCTCTGTCTCTGTCTCTGCTCTCTGTGCTGTCTCTTGTCTCTGTCTCTGTCTCTGTCTCTGTCTCTGGTCTCTGTCTCTGTCCTGTCTTGTCTCTGTCTCTGTCTCTGTCTTGTCTCTGTCTCTGTCTCTGTCTCTGTCTCTTGTCTCCTGTCTCTGTCTTCCATGTCTTGTCTCTGCTCTGTCTCGAAATGTCGCTGTCTCTGGTCTCTGTCTCTGCTCTGCTGTCTCTGTTCTCCTTGTCTCTGGTCTCTGGTCTCTGTCTCTGTCTCTGTCTCTGATCTCTGTCTGCTGTCTTGTCTCTGTCTTGTATCTGTCTCTGTCTCTGTCTCTGTCTATGTCTCTGTCGTCGGTCTTGTCTCTGTTCTCTGATCTCTGTCTCTGTCTCTGTCTCTGTCTCTAGTCTCTGTCTTGTCTCGTTCGGTCTCTGTCTCTGTCTCTGTCTCTGTCTCTTGTCTCTGTCTCTGTCTCTGTCTTGTCTCTGTCTCGTGCTCTCTGTCATCTCTCTGCTCTCTCTCTCTCTCTCTCTCTCTCTTCTCTACTCTCTCTCTCTCTCTCTCTCTCTCTCTCTCTCTCTCTCTCTCTCTCTCTCTCTCTTCCTCTCTCTCTCTTCATCTCTCTATCTCTATCTCTCTCTCTCTCTCTCTCTCTCTCTCTCTCTCTCTCTCTCTCTTCTCTCCCCTTCATTTCTCTATTCTATCCTTCCTCTTTCGTCCTCGTTCTCTTCCTCTTCTTGCTCTCCCTTTCATTTTTCATCTCCTCCTTCCGCTCCTTCTCACTTTCTCTCGTACACCCGTCTAATTATACTCAAACCAACGCGCATGCGCAGCAAGCGGCAGCAGCACGCAACACAGCCCCAGCAACAGCGCAGTAGCACAGCAGCAGCACACTACAGCAGTAGAGCAGCAGTAGCAGTAAAACAGCAGACAGCACCACTACCGGCAGTGAACTGTAAGCCAGTATTTCAATTAATAATTATTTTAATTAGATAATCAGGTGTTGAATCTTAAGACACAAACGTTACGCGCTATGCGACGGGACGTCAGTAGTGGTACGCGTGAGCGTCACAACACAGCGGCACGGCGCGCGCTATTACTGTCGAACCCGAATTAGATTCGCAGCACGATAGAAATTTAGAGAGTAAGAAAAGATATTATCAGAAATTTACGCATATCGGGCCAATCTGCGGCACATAGCCGGCGGCGAGCTGCTAAAACAATGTAACACACATTAGAATTGCATCAATTATTCTCAATCGGATATCGGGGATTGTTACTCACGAGTCGGGGGTTTACAATGAATCCATGGCGGGCCAGGATATCCAGATTAAAAACGCTGGCGACTTCACATTATCACTGTGATGAAAGCACTCAGGTCTTATATTTCGACGAGTGCAATTTCCAATTCATCACCAGTAATCAATTGATGATTGCGTCGTGCGTGTGTGTGCGTGTTGTGTGCCGTGTGTGCTGTGTGTGCGCGCGTGAGGGTGTATGTGAGGCGTGAGTGCTTTCGTATCGTCTATGTTGCATGTGTACGGTGCGTATGAGGAGTGAAT
>NW_014579040.1:31252-35214 GCF_000485595.1 Priapulus caudatus
TCACTTCCCCCTCTCTCCCCTCCCTCTCTTTCTCCCCTTCTCTCTCTCTCTCTCTCTCTCTCTCTCTCTCTCTCTCTCTCTCTCTCTCTCTCTCCGATGGCCGAGTGGACGCGACGTCGGTGCCCACAGAGGGACTGCGCAACATGATATAATATCAGAAATGACATAATACAAATCAATATTACATCACTCCAGATATTATCCGCCCATCAAAATCCACACCGAGTTCTCGCATACGTGCCTACGAAAATATGGGTGTGTGCGTACCCGTGTGCGCGCGTGCGTATGTGTGCGTGCGTGCGCGTCTGTGTGCGTGCGTGTGCGTATTGTGTGCGAGTTTCCTAGGTACGTGCATCTTCGCACGCGCGTACGCGATAGTGCGTGCATCGTTTTCTCTCCCCTACTGCCTATCACCTCCTCGCGTAACTCGGCTGCCCCCAGCCACAGGCAATTGGAACATCTCAATAAAAAAGTAAATAAACACGAAATTTTATGCATTTACCACCAAAGTCTATATAGATGTTCTACTACATACAACAAGTATAAAGAGTTTTAAAAGTAAGAGTAATCTTTATACTTGTTGTTTGTGCACAGCGGCGTGCGTGCGGTGTACTTTTGTGGTGCAGAGGAGCATTTGAACGCCATTTGCAGGAAGTTATCGTCAATAATGGGCGAAAGACAGTAGAGAAACATTGAGACGTTGGTAGTAAATGCATTTCGTGTTTATTTACCATAATTTTTTTTTAATCGAGACGTTCCAAGTGCCTGTGCCCCGGGCCGCAACCTCCACACCCTCACACTCCTAGACAGCTAGCTATCATTAACTATGACATCATGAAACCTGCAGGATTACGCCCCCCACCCGTGATAATTATCCCCCCTTAAACGGCGAGAGTGTGTTTCACATAACACATACATGTATACATGTACATAACAGTTAACACATACATGTATAACACAATACACGTATACATACATGTATACATGTACATAACACAATACACGTATACATACATGTATACATGTACATAACACAATACACGTATAAAGAGAGAGAGAGAGATGTTTCGTCTCTATACATTCAGCTCTATAGCAACGATGTTTTGCACGAGTGCAGAACACAATGCTCACGACGTTTACAACACTAGTTTATAGCTGCGTAATTAGCGGATTATCATTAAAACATCGCGTTAGCTAATTAAGATTTAATATCATAATGTTCGCGCGCGAATCGCCGCGACTGCCATAGCACGACAAAACTACACGAGCTGACTACATTAATAGGAGAACATGCGCTATCCGACAAACTCGCTAGCTTAAATATCAATGGCTCATTAACATCGCTTGACTGTGCGAGTCAGTCTACGTATAGTATGGCTAGTAATACCCACAGGCACTTGGAGCGTTTCAATAAAATATAATGCTAAATAAATACGAAATCTATTTACTACCAAAGTCTTAATGTTTCTATACTCTCTTTCACCTATTATTGCCGACAATGCCGTCCAAATGCTCATCTGCAACACACGCTGGCTGCCGCACGCTAGCTGCTGCACACTGACACATAAATATATATATTTAAACCGGCTTTACCTGCGGCTGTAAAGCTTATATATAACACCTGCTGTGCAAGTACATGTACGTGGGCAGCTACTTCAAGGGGATTATTACTAAACGAAATTAAACACGAATAGCAAGTGGACATTATAGGTTCACCTATCCCTCTTGCTCGCTCGCCTGCACGCACGCACGCACGCACTCACTCGCACACACGCACGCACGCGTACGCACACACACACACACACACACACACACTCGTTCTCTCATTCACTCCGCCTCACTTTCCCTTCTCACCCTATCGCTCCCTCGTCGTTTATACAGCTGAGCGGAAGCCTGAGACAGTAGCAGAGGCTGCGAAATATTGGCTGAAAAGAGTCTCGACAAGAGATAGAAATAACAAGAAAGAAGCCGATCGACAGAAGGATAAACACTGAGGGCAGACCAAAGCCACAGCAGATAACAATTTGGCGAATAGACTCGGCGAATGAGAACGCAAAAAACCGACCACCCTCATGCCTCCCCTCCTCCTACTCTGCCTCCTTCTCCCCTCCTCCTTCCCTCCTCATCATGGGCAGGTGCGCTCACGGTCGAAGCCTCGCCTGTGAGCGAATTCGATTTTAATGTTGCATGTTCTAATTCGCATCACAGCAGCAGCAGCCGCAGCAGCAGCAGCAGCAGCAGCAGTAGTAGCAGCAGCAGTAGAAGTAGCAGCAGCAGCAGCAGCAGCAGTAGTAGCAGCAGCAGCAGCAGTAGCAGCAACAGCAGCAGAAGCAGCAGCATCAGCAGTAGTAGTAGCAGCAGCCGCAGCAGCAGTAGTAGTAGCAGCAGCAGCAGCAGCAGCAGTAGCAGCCGCAGCAGCAGTAACAGCAGCAGCAGCCGCAGCAGCAGCAGCAGTAGCAGCAGCAGCAGCAGTAACAGCAGCAGCAGCCGCAGCAGCAGTAGCAGCAGCAGCAGCAGTAGCAGCAGCAGCAGCAGTAGCAGCAGCAGCAGCAGCAGCAGCAGCAGTAGCAATAGCAGCAGCATCACGAATAACAGCCATAACAGGTAGAACTGGTTAATTAACGATGCGCGTGATGAGAGTCTCGTCACGATGGATGCTGTTAGCTAATTACGCTAAACGCGCGACGTGATAATAGATTACAGCGACAACGTGTGCGTGTGCGTGTGCGTGTGTGCGTGCGTGTGCGTGTACGCGTCAGTGTGCGCGTGCGTGTGTGCGTATGCGTGCGTGTGTGCGTGTAGGCGTGCGTGCGTGCGTGTGCGTGTGTGGGCGTGTGCGTGTACGCGTGCGCGTGCGTGCGTGCGTGTGCGCGCGTGTGCGAGGTGCCTGGTGTTCCACCGCTGCTGACGTCGTGATCGATTCGTCGCGCCCGGTATCGCATACCCACACCCCGCTACGGCTGCTGACGTGATCGATTCGTCGCGCCTGGATGTCCCGCCGACGTGTGTCGCAAACCGACGGATGGTCAAGTGCGTGCGCTTCCAAGGCGAGCTTTAATTAGCTTTAATCATGGTTCATCAATGAGCGATGTCTAAAGACATGTGCCTGCGTGCGCGTGGGCTGTGGGGGGAGAGAAGGAAACCCTTCATAGCGTATAGAAAAGTGAGCTATCTTATCTTATAACACACGTGAAGTATTAATTAGATGATGACGACGTAACGTGTGGCAGGTGAGGGAGTAACCGCTGTCGTCGTGCGCTGCTGGTGAAAGCAGAATAGCTAATATAGCTAATATTATATATATATAAATAATATATATAGCTAAAGCCTCCATAACGCGGAATTAATACACCAAACAAACATTGATAGTATAAAATATCTTTTTATTACAGGCAAGGACTCTTCCTAAAAATTCAAGGACATTTTCATGAAATTCAAGGACTTTTCAAGCACAAAATCAACATTTACTAAATTCAAGGACATTTTCATGAAATTCAAGGACTTTTCAAGCACAAAATCAACATTTACTAAATTCAAGTACTTTTCAAGGACTCCCCTCAAATTCAAGTACTTTTCAAGGACTGTGCGAAACTGCGAACCATGACACGACTATATTATTCGATTCCATAATACGACGCACATTTTTTTCATGTATGCTCAAAACCCCCGGTGACGGAGCCCCCCTAAATGAAGTCTGAAGTCCTTATTATCCCATGTAAATTTGCAGCTTCCCTTCTGACGAGCTAACTGTTCCAAACAAATCCTTCTCCAACCCCAGACCCTTCTACCCACACGTACGCACTCTTATGCCTTCTTTCTCTTGCTCTCTATATCGCTCTCTTATTCTTTCTTTCTCTCGCACTCGAGCTCTCTCTCTCTCTCTCTTTCGCGCGCGCCTCTGTCACTTTCTCTCCCTCTCTCTGTCTCTACCACCACTCCTTCTCTCTCTCTCTCTCTCTCTC
>NW_014579040.1:40586-41815 GCF_000485595.1 Priapulus caudatus
GTATAAATAACACATACATGTATACATACATGCAAATGTATATAACACATACGTAACATGTATACACAGTATTAATAACACATACATGTATACATACATGCAAATGTATATAACACATACGTAACATGTATACACAGTATTAATAACACATACATGTATACATACATGCAAATGTATATAACACATACGTAACATGTATACACAGTATTAATAACACATACATGTATACATACATGCAAATGTATATAACACATACGTAACATGTATACACAGTATTAATAACACATACATGTATACATACATGCAAATGTACATAACACATACGTAACATGTATACATACATGAACACACATGTATACATACATGAACACACATGTATACATACATGTACACACACGTATACATACATGGATACATATATTATTAGCTATTGATCTGTGATCACATCATATGCAACCCAGTAGTGCAGATCCATTCCTACACCCTTCATCACCGATCGCTCTCCCTACATAACCCCCTCCACACACAGGCACTTGGAACGTCTCAATAAAAAAAAATACACAAGAGTTATGTATATGAATGTATATGTAAGGAATATGATAAGAGTTCTCTTATTCATGTTGTTTGTGCACAGGGCGGGCGGGTGTGCGGTGTACTTGTGTGTTGCAGATGAGCATTTGACCGGCATTTACGGGTAATTATCGGCAATAATGGATTAATAGGCGAAATAGAGTAGAGAAACATTAAGAGTTTGGTAGCAAATACATTTCGTGTTTAATTACCTTTTTTTTTTTTAATTGAGACGTTCCAAGTGCCTGTGCCTCCACACACCACGCACCACCACTGCACCACCCACATTCCCTAATCCCTATATAATCCCGCACGCATGTACACACACACACACTTTCTCCGGCCCCTCCTCCTCACTTTTAGTTTCAATCCGGTGGGACGGAAAGTAGGGCAGACGCAGCTGACAAAACAGCAGGAAATCGAGCAGCAGGCACGACAGGGTGTCAGATTAGAGCAGATCACCACACTGATTGCTCCATTTCCATATGTGTGCTGCTCGGCCGCATGCACGCACTAATCACGGTTGTGCAACGACACTCAGCATCATGTCATTACCAGTAACTCCCTCCCCTCTCTCCCTCCCCTTCCTCATTCTCTCTCTCTCTCTCTCTCTCTCTCTCTCTCTCTCTCTCTCTCTCTCTCTCTCTCTCTCACACACA
>NW_014579040.1:44600-45956 GCF_000485595.1 Priapulus caudatus
GAGAGAGAGAGAGAGAGAGAGAGAGAGAGAGAGAGAGAGAGAGAGAGAGAGAGAGAGAGAGATGGGGGGGGAGAGAAAAGAGAGAGAATTGCGAATACGCCACACCTGTAGTGGAGAATTCACAGGTAGGCGGTGCGCGCAGGTGGGCGCCGGGAAACCTTACAAGGTAAGCAGTGGCATGCTGAATAATGCAGCAAATTTTACTCCTTCTGACGCATACACGAGCACAGACATACCAGACAGTGCTCAGCAGCCAGCAGCGAAGCTACCACGCTACTCAAACCACGCGCATACAGCCAGCCAAGCAGCAGCAGCAACAGCAACAGCAACACCAGCAGCAACAGCAGCAGCAACAGCAGCACCACCACTACCAGCAGTAGCAGCAGCAGTAGCAGTAACAACAGCAGCAGCACCACTACCAGCAGTAGAACTGTAGCAGTAATTCAATTAATAATTATTTTAATTAGTAATCAGGTGTTGAAAATCTAACGACACACAACGTTACCGCGCTATGCGACGGACGTTAGTGGTGGTACGCGTGACGTCACACACAGCGGTGGTACGCGTGACGTCACACACAGCGGTGGCGCGCTATTACTGTCGACCGAATTAGATTCGCAGACGAAAGAATTTAGCGAGAAGAAGATATTAATTCAGAAATTCCGCAATATCGGGCCAATCTGCGCACATAGCACGAGCGGCGAGCTGCTAAACAATGTACACACATTAAGAATTGCATCAATTATTCAATCGAGTATCGGGGATTTTACTCTCGAGTCGGGGGGTTTAAACTGATCCATGCGGCCCCGGATATCCAGTAAAACGCTGCGACTCACATATCACTGATGAAATCACTCAGGTCTTCATATTCGCGAGTGCATCCAATTCATCACCAGTATCAATGATGCATGCGTCCGTGCGTGTGTGTGCGTGTGTGTGCGTGTGTGTGTGTGTGCGCGCGTGAGCGTGTATGTGAGCGTGAGTGCGTTCGTACGTCTATGTATGCATGTGTACGTGCGTGCCTGCGTGTGCGTGCATGCGCGCGTTCGTGTGTGTATGTATCGTGCGTGCGTGCGTGCGTGCGTGTATGTATCGTGCGTGCGGGCGAACGCTGCTAACGGCAGCAGGATCGAGTCAAGCATAAAGCGCACGCACGTCCTAATTCGCAAGACATTTGAAGAAGTAGAATGCCTCATGATGAACGATGAAGGAGAGAAAATCACACACGCGACTGACTGATGCAACAACGCGACAATGACAGAGCCTAAAAGGCTAAAACACACGCACACAGGCACGCACGCACACACACACACACATACACACACACACACACACACACACACACACACGCACGCA
>NW_014579041.1:0-3475 GCF_000485595.1 Priapulus caudatus
TGTCCATCGACTGCTAACATTGTGCTCCATAATGATGTACACTTGCTAATATTATGTTATTGTTCTCAATTATATTCTCGTCTATGCTGATTGTAACATTTTCATCTGTAATCGCCTGCACCACATGAATAACTCCTCAGGTAGAAGAGGCATTGATGTTAATTATTGTATTCTGTAGTCTGTTAATCATTATGTGTTTGTATGTTGATACTTCGCCTTGTGAGATGGTGCTCATTCGACCTCAACATGTGCTCGCATAAATTACACTTAGTAATATATGATATATTTTCTCAATTATATTGCGCGTCATGTGTGTGAGATAGTTTATTGTAATCGCACAAAATCAACATCTCTCGTAGAGAAAGCATTTGATGTTACATATTTATGTTCTGATCTCATGTTCATATTTCGTTATGTGTCTAGTACTGTTAGCATCGCCTTGGAGATGTGCTTCCATCGACCTTCCAGCTATGTGGCGTCCATATAATTTTACACTTGTAATATTATGTATAGTCTTTGCGCTCAAATTATATTGGCGTCATATGTGGTAACATTTCATCTGTGATCGCCCACTACTCAAATAAACTCGGCTCAGAGGAAAGCATTGATCTTACTATTTATTTCTGACTATGCTTAATCGATTATGTGTCAGTATGTGTACATCCGCTTGCCGAGATGTTGCTCCAGCCGACCTCAACATGTGGCCTCCATTAAAATGTACCACTTGATAATAGTATGTTATATTTTTCTTCAATTATATATCGCGTTCATGTGTTCGCTAAATTTCAGTGCTGGAGTCGCCCACCAAAAATAACTCCTCAGAGAAAGCATCTGTCCGGGATCGTTGATAGTTATTTCTGACTCATGTTAATCATATGTATATGTGTACATCGACCTGGAGATGTGCTCCATCGGACCTCAACATGTGCTTGGCGTTTGGGGTTCACACCTCCACGGCGGGTCACTATAATGACGGTCAGCGACTGTTCACCAATCAGTGGCCAGGGCGAGGCCGGCCGCTTACATTATGGCTGACCACTAGATACGTTGCAATTGCAGAAGGCTATTGCACATCGCATAGGGTACGACACTTATTGTTATTGTTATTATGAGTTTGCGCCGCAAGTCAAGAGTATACGAAGAGGAGCTGTAACAAGACAACCACAAAGGTAGAAGAAATTGCAACCCACTTGAATGCCATGGCCATGCGGACCGAAGAGAGTTAACTGGAATAACTGTGTGCTAAAGCCGTCCCAATATTCAGGGATGGCGAACAATTATCAACAAAGTTATTAACAGTTGGATAGGGAGTGAGATAGGGTTAATCTTATGTGTCAACTAATGTACAATCGCGCTTGGAGTGGGCTCTATCGACGCTCAAACATAGTGCGGTCCATATAGCCATTTGGATGTTGTACATATTCCGTGACTGTTGATCTTCGCGATGTGTTAAGTCATTATAGTGTCAGTCTCTGGTTGATGTAGATCGCCTGTGGAGGATTTGGCTCTATCGAGCTTCAACATCGTGCTCGCATATAAGCATTTGATGTTACAATATTTATTTCTGATCTCATGTTAATCATATATGTTGTCAGTGACTGTTGATACATCGCCTTGGAGGATGTGCTTCATGCCCTCAACATGCGGTAGCTCCATAAATTTACATCTTGCTGAATATATGTATAGTTTTGCTCAATTATGAGTTCGCGTATGTGTGTAGAATTTCTATCTGTAAATCGGCACACAAATAACAAGGGCTCCTCAGAGAAAGCATTGATGTTACATATTTTATTCTGAGAGGCTCTATGTTAATCAGTTCATGTGTTAGTATGTGGTACATCGCCATGGAGATGTGCTCGACCGAGCACTGTCAACATGTGCTCCATGGTAAATTACCACTGATATATATCATGGTATATTTATTATCATTTATATTTTCGGCGTCCATGTGTATTAAATTTCATCTGTGATCGCACCAAAATACACTCTCTAGAGAAAGGCATTTGATGTTACCATATTTAGTTTCTGACTCATGTTAATTCATTATGTGTCAGTAGTGTGCTACATCGCTATGGTAGATGTGCTCCATCGACTAACATGGTGCTCCATAAAATTACACCTTGTATTAATACTATAGCTATATTTTTCTCAATTATATTCGCGTCATGTGTATTAAATTTCATTCTGTAATGCGCCACCAAAATACACTCCCTCAGGGAATAGCATATTGATGTTACATATTTATTTCTGACTCATGTTAATCATTATGTGTCAGTATATGTGTACATCGCCTTGGAGATGTGCTCCATCGACCTCAACATGTGCTCCATAAATTACACTTGATAATATATGTATATTTTCTCAATTATATTCGCGTCATGTGTGCAAATTTAATCTGTAATCGCACCAAAATTAATCCTCAGAGAGAGCATTGATTTTACCTATTTATGTCTGCCTGACATTATTTATGTATCATTATGTACCCTGCCTTTTTATATTTCGCATAAAGCATGGCGTATCTTTCCATAATATTGTTTCCATTTATTCTAACTCATTGTAATATATTTTACCACAGTAAATTTAATCATTATTCTTGTACACAAAGAATTATACACAAAAGCATTCCATCAAAGTGTCAAGTTATTAATGTAAAGAACTGGACAAAAATATACATATATATATTAACATCTAAAAAGCATGCGTAGATATGCATTTTAGTATTATACAATGTTGCATAGACAATATTACTAATAAATAGTATTACAAATTGTGCATGTGATGTTATATAATGATATAACAATACAGGGTGGCCACCAAAAACGGAACGGGGCACCTCCTAAAATATAGTAACAGTCATATGCCATGTACAGGCATGCTTTTAATAGAAAAGCAATAATGTTATGTTTGGCAAAACAGGTTTCCACTCTTAGTATATTCATGTAAGAATATACAAACTTTGCATTATTCAAGAAAATCAATTTTTTACGGACAGTCTTACAATTGGTAATTGGCATAAATGGTGTCACACATTGTTTCATGCCACACCACGTCCACAATCGGTGATGTGAGCTGTGACACAGTTACTAATTTGCACACAATTTAGAATTCCAGACAACAATAAAATATATTGTCCTATTTTTGCAAGCCAACATTACACAGTAACGAGAAAGAAAGATAAATAAAATATAATTGAAGAGCTATACTGAGGTTATATCTTCAAAATACCTTTAAGCTGTATCATTTCAATATTTAGAAATTTAAATAATAAATGATTGTTACCAATGCATTTGTCTACCAACTGCAGACTCTAAATCGTGTTTGTAAAGTAAAAAAGAACTGACGCGAATATAATTGATAAAATATACATATATTAGCAAGTGTAATTTATGGAGCACATGTTGATGTAGATGGAGCACATCTCCAAGGCGATATACACATAGTAACACATAATGATTAACGTGAGTCAGAAATAAAT
>NW_014579041.1:6069-10131 GCF_000485595.1 Priapulus caudatus
TGACATTAATGTCATTCACTAACTTCTGTTCAACGAAAAGGAGAATGAGAGCAGAGAATCGTGGCTGGGTCATTGTAGAACGAAGTTTAGACTTGACAATGCTCATTTTAGAGAATGTTCGTTCAGCAGATGCAGAAGTAACAGGAATTGTGGCCAGTCCTGTGAAGACGCGTGAGAGGCAAAGACAATTTTTTGTTTTGTTTTGTTTGCCAATCAACAGGGGGGGCCATGGCCCCCTTGTGCCCCCCCTTAGCTACGCCAGTGCGTGTATGTATGTGTTTGTCACAGTTTTGTGTGACTGTAAAAACGCGTATTTCATATTTTGAACGCGTATTCAAACGCCGTATACTCATATTTTGTGCTTTGGGGGTGAAAAAGTTGAGGCTGAAAACCAGCCATTTGCCTGGCTAACTTTTCACCGTGCCAACCAGGTCGTAGGCGATACCATTTGGGAGAAGGGGATTACTTATTCCCGAGAGAATATAACCTGATAGGATATAGATTAAAGTACCATAATATGAATAGATAAACATGTCACATATCAGATACAGATAGATAGAAATAGATAGAATATCAGATATTGAATGAAAAGATATTATTGCTATTTTATTGGTTTTTCATGATGGTTGATTCTATATGGTACATTATTACTGCTAGGTACTCAGTACTAGTAACAGTACTAGTAACAGTACTCAGTAACAGTACTAGTAACAGTACTCAGTAACAGTACTAGTAACAGTACCCAGTAACAGTACTCAGTACATGGTTCCCACAAGTGTGAATTATTTTTTCAAAAACTTTTCAAGAACATTTTTAAAATTTATTTTAATTGTTAGTTTTAGCATTTTAGAGTCATCATATATACCTTAGATTACTATATAAAGTAAATATAGTTGTTTTACACCCTAATTCAATGAGAGCAATCCTTTCTCTATAAATTTCATGCTAATAGTACTTGTTGAGCTGGTGAAATTAAAGATCTTCTTCAGCCTCAAATCCATGGAAGAAACAATTAAGGGCCATATTCCCCTTGTCCCAAATCTTTACAAATAATAACAAATAAATAATGTTAAATTTAATCCCCAAAATTAATTCACAGAACAGTATTTGCTAAAACTAGTTTGTTCTCCCTCTTTTTAGTCATGGGTGGCATGGGCAGACATGGGCAGGGATCTTAACTATATGCTGACTATTATAATGATTTTTTATTTATTACTCAGTGTGTATTTCCCTACACACAAATTACAAACATATTGACACAATTGTGTAGCAAAATATGAACGTAATGAGCAATAAATAAATATTAAAATGATGAACTTGTAGTCTAGACCTCTACAGTTAAGTTACACCACCTGCACATAAAAATTAGGGACAAAACAAACTACTTTGTTAGACAATGACATGTGAATTTTGGATTGAATTTAACATTTTTATCGAAGACTTGGAATAGCAGATAACCAGCAATAAAGATTTGCTTTTTATTTTAGGTCAAAAATGTAAAATTCCAGGAAATTAGACATAATATAAGGACTTGACCCTGGACTTCGAATTTCCAAGGACTTTCAAGGACAAAGGACAAAATTCAAGGACTTTCAAGGGCTGTGGGGAGGAACCCTGTTCAAATTAACTAAAATCAAAAAAGTTACGAGTGTAGAAGTATTTACATCGTTATCACGTAATCATACTTTATTCACGCAATACTATGTACATAGTGTTCCCACGTTGTGAATATTAAATAATAAATGGCCCCTAAATACTACGTACTCGGCACACGTTACTGACATGTTAGAAACGATACAATAATCTACAGGCTACGAGGTGAGGTCCCCATGGCAACAGAATTACGAGGTGGGGGGTGCACAAACCTTTGCACATATGACCTGTGATATCATGAGCAGACTTGAAGCTCCCCATTGCTCACGTGACGACAGACACACTTCACACAAAAATTAACAGAAGCATCCACATACAAACACACACAAGTCTACAATGGAGGATGCTATTGGACAGGTCCCCCCCCCCCGAGTTGCACAAACACAACCTACTGAAAACCCCAACGATAATACTGACCACTGGTCAAGAAGCAACGTACAGCCTACACGCGAAATACGACTGCGTTCGCTTCATTCTGGGAAGACCGTGGTGGTGGTAGCGGCAGGAGAAGGTAGCTCCACTGGCAGACCTGGCCTGCTGCCTAGGAAGCACTGCCTAGCATGCCTAGGATGCATTGCCTAGCATGCCTAGGAGGCATTGCCTAGCATGCCTAGGATGCATTGCCTAGCATGCCTAGGAGGCATTGCCTAGCATGCCTAGGAGCATTGCCTAGCATGCCTAGGAGGCATTGCCTAGCATGCCTAGGAGGCATTGCCTAGCACACCTAGGAGGCATTGCCTAGCACACCTAGGAGGCATTGCCTAGCACACCTAGGAGGCATTGCCTAGCACGCCTAGGAGTACTGCCTAGCACACCTAGGAGGCATTGCCTAGCATGCCTAGGATGCATTGCCTAGCACACCTAGGAGGCATTGCCTAGCATGCCAAAGATGCATTGCCTAGCACACCTAGGAAGCATTGCCTAGCACACCTAGGAGGCATTGCCTAGCACGCCTAGGAGGCATTGCCTAGCATGCCTAGGAGGCATTGTCTAGCACACATAGGAGGCATTGCCTAGCATGCCTAGGAGGCATTGGCTAGCACACCTAGGAGGCATTGCCTAGCATGCCTAGGATGCATTGCCTAGCACACCTAGGAGGCATTGCCTAGCACACCTAGGAGGCACTGCCTAGCACACCTACGAGGCATTGCCTAGCATGCCTAGGAGGCACTGCCTAGCATGCGTAACATCGACTCTCTGTCCTTCAGCGCCTTCCACACAAGATCTCGCTCCTTCTTCGTCGGTACCTTCTTCTTCTGCCGCGTCACGCTGATCCTCCTGTAGGCTTCCATCACCTGCAACGACGGAGAGAGAGAGCGTGCGGTTGGTGATCATGGAAGCCGCTTGTCAGCGCGCGCGTGCGTCGCGAGTGCTCACGCGCCCCGCAAAGTGTTTACGCATCCCGCACTCACGTACGCTGCACGCGTTTGCTAACGTACGTATCGTGGACATACGCTGGCGTAGTCCTATTTTGGGCCCCACCCTCATTTTTGCAAATTTGGGGGGCAAACTAGGATTGAGCGCATAAGCTTGTTTATTACATCCTTAATACATATGTTTACGTTTGCATTCACACTTGTTTGCGTATCCGCACCACGACTTTTACAACCGCGTTACATTCGCTTACGTCCACGCGGCGACGTTTGTTTACATATGCATTGTTATTTGTTTACATTTGCACCGTATTTATTTACATCTGCATCGTATTTGTTTACGTACCCCTTCAGATTTATTTACATCTGCATCGTATTTGTTTACGTACCCCTTCAGATTTATTTACATCTGCATCGTATTTGTTTACCTCCCCTGTCTTGGTCTGTTCACGTCCGCACGGTATTTTAACGAAGAAATCAGCAACCCACGCATTTGCGCACATCCGGTCAAAACCATCGCTAATCCACGCTAGCGAGGTTATTATAGGATCGACATTGATTCACTGACACGCCACGAGGTGATAACGCACGGTCTTTCATTTGGATTTTAACATTATATATATATATCATTATATTATATATATCTATATTCCCATTATATATATATATATCATCAATATATATCATAACTGACCGGATATATCATATTGCTGACGCGCGGCGAGGGGAGCGATGCCAGAGGGCGCCGGGGAGACAACAGACGGGCGTACGTACCTCCATGTCGGCTATCTGCATCTTCTTGCGCATCTCCTGCTTGCCCATCTCATCCTTGGCGAGCTTGTAGAGTCGCTTCTTCTGCGTGAGGTTGTGAGCGGTGAGTGCCTTCAGCTCCGACTGCCGCTTACGCAGCTCCTGCCCGCCGAAAAACAAGTGAACGTCAGACCCTGCCCGCACGCCCCCGCTGCGTAACGCCACCTGGTGGGAATTCTCGATTGACACGGTAGCGATTTTCGTCTTGAATATCTCGGATTTGAAT
>NW_014579041.1:10141-13520 GCF_000485595.1 Priapulus caudatus
TATATATATTATACCCCAGTTAATTTCAAGTTGTTCAGGTTCAAGAACTATTAACCACAAAAATTTGATGACAAATATTTTTGTGGTCGAACTGTAGAAAAGGAAAAAAACGTAACGTTGATCAAATTGACAGGGGATTGGAGTAGAGAAATGTCTAATTTACAATTATCTAGAGAAGAAGAAACAGAGCTCTGGTCTGGAATGTTAGAACCAAAGCAAAAACTGCATTTGGACGGATCCCTAGAAACCGACATATGGCAATAACAGTTACGGTGTCTGTCAACCTGTGTTGAGAAGGATTCAGGGATTCGCGAGGTCAATGCAGCCAGATTGGTAACTTTGTGAGCTGCTGCTAGAAGGCCAAACTCGAACGCAAGTGTTCTAAAGTTAAAATATTTTAGTAAAATATACGCTGGAATAGAAAGCGCGCACATCATACCGAAATCCGCACATGAATTTTCGCATTCATGGTGAAATGTTCATTAATAGTCCGGACTGCGGTAAAGATATACTTTTAAAATGGAGAAAATATTTGACGCTACAGCTTGGCATAAAAGTTAAATCCTATCACTTCAATGATAATAAGGATTACCCGGCTGACGTAACATTAATGAATTGTCAATAGATGGCAATGTCTGTCCACTACATGAATAGTCGGCACACACACACACACACACACACACACACACACACACACACACACACACACACACTACTTATAATATATATATATACTATACTATAATGGGAATATAGATACGTAGTAATACATACAATGCATATAACTAGGTAAGATGTTAAAATCCAAATGAAAGGACTGGTGCGGTTAACACCGTTCGTGGCGGCATCAGTGAATCAATGGTCGATCCTCATAGAACTCGGCTAGCGTGGATCTATCGGAGTGGTCTTTGACCGGGATGTGCGCAAATGCCGATTGGTGTGCTATTTCTTCGTTAAGAACAGCCGTGAGCGAGTGACAGACCGTGGACAGGGGAGGTAACAAAACTTGAAGGGGTAGCGTAAACAAATTACGCATGCAGAGGTAAAATAAATAGATGCAGATGTGAAACAATACTAACAAATGCATATGTAACACAAAACGTCGGGCCACGTGGACGAAGGAACGTAAACGACCGGTTTGTAAAAAATCATGTATGCGGATCACGCACAACCAAAGTGTACAACTGCAAACGTAAACATATGTGATTGAGGCTAAGGAATGCTACATAAACGACGCGCATGCCCCGAAATATGCCTAGTTTCCCCCCAAATTGCCAAAGAACTGAGGTGGCGGAGAGCCCAAAGACAGTAGAGAGCTCAGACGCCCACACGCGTAATGTCCCAGAAGTACGTCGCGTAGCGCTTAGCACAACGCACGTGGCACGTACGGTGAGTTGCGGTGATGCGTACGCTCACACGCGCGGTGAGCATAAACCACTCTTGCGGCCGGTGGAGCACTCGCGACGCACCGCGCCGCGCTGACAAGCGCGAGCTTCCATGACTCACCCATCGCACGGCTCTCTCTCTCTCCTGTGGAGTTGCAGTGAACTGGAAGGCTACCGGAGGATCAGGGCGTGACGCGACAGACGAAGAAGAGGTGCCGACGAAGAGGAGCGAGATCTCGTGTGAAGGCGCTGAAGACAGAGACTGATGTTGGACGCATGCTAGGCAGTGCCTCCCTGAAGGTGTTCGTGAGGCAGGTGCCTCCTAGGCGTGGCTAGCAGTGCCCCTATCCCCCTCCACGCCCACTCGCCCCTACGGCACAGGTGCCATCCCCTTTATCCCATTCTACTTCGTTCTTTCACTTATTGGGTCTCTTTTCTTCGCTTGCTTCTTATGTCTATAGTTCCTCTTCTAATCTGCTTCTCGCCTAGTGCTATTACTCGCCCTCGTCTGAGTGTTGCTAGGTCATATTGCATCTTCTCTTGGCATTTCTATTGTGTTCTTAATTCTCTTCTTATTCTATCTAATTCCCTATGGTATGGTCAATATTGTCTATTTCTTTATAGGCAATCTAGGAACACCATGCCTCCTAGGTGTGGGCTAGGCGCAGTGCCTCCTAAGGCACTCGCGCGTAGCAATGGTCCGGTCCTAGGTGTGCCTAGCAACATCGGCCTCCTAGGTGTCGCCTAGGAAATGCCTCCTAGGTGTGCTAGGCAATTGCCTCCTAGGTGGTGCTAGGCAATGCTATTTCTTTGGCATGCTAGGCCAACTGCCTCCTTAGGCATGCTGAGGGGGCCAATGCCCTGTCAGTAGGTCTCCTCACGAGATGCAATGCCGCCTCCTAGGTGTGCGAGGCAATGCTTCCATAGCGCATGGCTAAGGGGCAATCGCCGCTCGCCTAGTGTGGGGGCTAGCGACAATGCCGCTCGCCTGGAGGGCGATGCTAGGCAATCGCCTCCGCTAGCGTGTGGCTATGCAATGCCTCGCTAGGTGTGCTATCTCAAGTGGCATCCTAGGCATTGCTAGGCAAATGGCATCCCTAGGGCATGCTAGGTAATGCCTCGAGGTGTGGCTAGGCAAGGCCTCCTAGGTGTGCGTCTATCGCCGAATGCTCCTTAGGTTGTGCTTAGGCAATCGCCTTCCTAGTGTGCTAGCAATGCATCCTTTGGCAGTGGCCAGGCAATGCCCTCCTAGTGCTGCTCAGGCAATGTCCTCCACACAACAGCTGCTGAGCGCAGCCGCCTCATAGGCAGTCTAGGCGAATGCCTCACACTAGGTGTGCTAAGGCAATGGCATCCCTTGAGCATGCTATCACAATGCCGAATCCTCAGTGTGCTCCGGCAATGCCTCCTAGGTGGGTGCTACGGCAATGTATCCTCCCTAGGTGTCGCTAGTCAATGCCTCCTAGGCATGCTGAGGGCAATGCTTCCTAGGCCTGCGATAGCAATGCGCTCCTAGGGCGTGCATAGGGCAATGCTCCTAGGGCATGCTAGGCAATGCCCTCCTAGGATTGCTAGGCCAATGCATCCTAGCATGCTAGCCAATGCCTCTCCTAGGCATGCTAGGCCAATGCCTCCTAGGCAAGTGCTAGGCAACTGCAGTCCTAGGCATGCTAGGCAGTGCTTCCAGGCAGCAAGGCAGTCTGCCAGTGAGGCTACTCTCCGGGCCGACTTCACCAGGCCACCCGGACGGGTCCTTGCCCAGGAGAGGCATTAGCCGAACACGCGAAGTCGTATTTGGCCGAGCGTCGTTAGGCGCGTGTGACGGTGGTCCTTGGACCAGTGTCGATACTTATCGGTTGGGTTTGTCAGGTAGGTATGGTGGTTTTGTGCAACGTGCGGGGGGGGGGGGGACACCTGCTCCCAAGGTAGGCATCCTCCATTCGTAGACTGTTGTGTGTGTCTGTGGTATGTGAGAATTGCTGATCTGTTAGGAG
>NW_014579041.1:13545-35658 GCF_000485595.1 Priapulus caudatus
TCTAAGCATGCGAATAGCCAAAGCCAAAATGTGCCGCGGTGCGAATAGCAAGCACGTGTCCTTGTTTTCGCACCCCGCGGGTGCGAATAGCAGAAATGCTGTCCTTATTCGCACCGCGGTGATTCCTATCGGATCTTGATCACTGCACCTGGCGCACCTTCTTGTCACATTCCGAGTCAAAGAATGGCAGACGCAAGGGCGCGTTGTTCGTTCCTCCGTAAAAAATTTATATCCTCGCTAGATAGTATAGCTCGTGTGCATAGTCAAATCTCATCTACATGCTCACTTTGCTCGCAGCATCGCGCCGATTCCCAGCTATGCTAATGTATGACCAATGACGCTGCAACTCGGTCGCGTTGACTGCCAAGATTAATATTCTTCGGCCGTTTCTCTATTACGTTCAACTGTAGCGGGCAGGCTGACAGCGCGTGTGCATTGGTAAAAACATTGACTCTACCGCTTTACTTCGCTCGTTTGCCATCGCGCCACGATCAAGCTATGTAATGTAGGGCAAAATGGCGCTGCAACGTCGGTCGCCGTTGCTGCCAAAGGATAATATTCTTCGGCCGTTCTTATACGTTCAAGTGGAGCCGGGCAGGCTGAACAGCAAGTGTGCATGGTAAAATTCTGCCATCCTAATGCTTTCACTGCGGCTCGCGCATCGCGCCACTTTGTGGTGTTTTTTTTTTTTTTTTTCTTTTCTGTGTGTGGTGTGTGTGTGATGTGTGTGTTGTGTGTGTTTTGTGTGTGCTGTGTGTGTGTGTGTGTGTGTGTGTGTGTGGTGTGTGTTGTGTGTGTGTTGTGTGTGTTGTGTGTGTGTGCTGCTGTTTTTTTTGTAATGTGTGGTGTGTGCGTTGTGTGTGTGTGTGTGTGTGTGTGTGTGTGGGTGTGTGTGTGTGTGTGTTGTGTGTGTGTGTGTGTGTGTTGCTGTTGCTGGTGACCGTTGTCCGACTATTTATGTAGGCGACAGACATTCCATCTATTGATCTATTTCAATTATTCATTATGTTACGCTCAGCTCGGGTAATCTCTTATTATCTGTGAAATGCATGCGAGATTAACTTTCATTGCAAGCTGTAGCGTCACATTTTTTTCTCCATTTTAAAAGTATTATCTTTACGCAGGTCCGGATATATAATAACATTTCACATGATGCGAAAATTCATTGCTGGATTTCGCGTATGATGTGCGCGCGCTTTCTATTCAGCGTATATTTTACTAAAATATTTAATTAGAACACTTGCGCGTTCGAGTTTGGCCTTCTAGCCAGCAAGCTCACAGAGTTCACAATCTGCTGCTCTTGACCTCGCGAATCCCTAAATCCTTTTAACACAGGTGCACAGACCCGTAACTGTTATTGCCATTATAGTCGTTTCTAGGATTCCGTCCAAATGCAGTTTTTCGTTTTGTTTCTAACGATTTCAGACCGCGAGCTCTGTTTCTTCCTCTCTAGATAATTGTAAATTATAGCATTTCTCTACTCAATCCCCTGTCAATTTCGATCAACGTTACGCCCTCTCCCTTCTCTTCAGTTCAGACCAAAAATTATTTGGTCTATCAATTTTTTGGTTATGTTGTTGAACTGAACAATTGGAAATAAACTGGGGTATAATATATATATATATATATATATTATATATTATATATATATATATTATATATAAAATATAATATATATATATATATTAGATAATATATATTACCAAGAGCGTATTAAGAATTCTTAACTACATCTTGATATTAATATATTGTATTATGTACTACATGAGTAAAACTCATGTGTCATGGCTTTGCCTTCTATGTTCTACTACAATAATTGCCGTCAATAACTCTAAGCATGCGAATAGCAGCAAATGTGCGCGGTCGAATAGCAGCAAATCGTGTCCTTGTCGCACCCGCCGGGGCTGCGAATAGCAGCACAATGTGTCCTTATTCGCACGCGGCGAATAGCAGAAACTGTCCTTATCGCACCGTATTTCGGATCTGATCACTGCCCACCTTGGCGCCACTTTTGTCTACATCTCCGCAGTCAAAAATGGCAGACAGCGAACGCTGCCTGTTGCTCGCTTCCTCCGTAAAAAAAGTTAATATCTCGTAGATGTTAATGCTCGTGTGCAATAGTAAATCTTATCTACATGCCTTTCACTTCGCTCGCAGCATCGCGCCACTTTGTGTGTCTATATATATCATATTGCTGACGCGCGGCGAGGGCAGCGACGCCAGAGGGCGCCGGGGAGACAACAGACGGGCGTACGTACCTCCATGTCGGCTATCTGCATCTTCTTGCGCATCTCCTGCTTGCCCATCTCATCCTTGGCGAGCTTGTAGAGTCGCTTCTTCTGCGTGAGGTTGTGAGCGGTGAGCGCCTTCAGCTCCGACTGCCGCTTACGCAGCTCCTGCCCGCCGAAAAACAAGCGAACGTCAGACCATGTCAGCACGCCCCCGCTGCGTAGCGCCACCTGGTGGGAATTCTCGATTGACACGGTAGCGATTTTCGTCTTGAATATCCCGGATTTGATTATTATATCCCGGGAAACCAAGCTTACTATGCTTGGGAAATCCAAAAATTAACCCTTGCCAGAAATAAATAACGAATATATACTGTCATTACGAATTATTTGTCGATTATTATAATTGTTATGTTAGTTGATATTATCTGATTTCGAAAAGAGAGACGGCTGAAACACTACTACTTTAAAACAACCGCCGAGATCGAGCGTCTGACTGACCGAGGCGCGCCGTTGCCGTGGTAACTGACCTGCAGAATCTCGTCGTCGGGGTTTTCGGACGACTTCTCGTCGTCGCTGTTGAAGAGACCTGAAACACGCAGCAGTGACGAGGCAATCAGCGCGCGACAGCTTGCCTGCACGCCTCCGCGCTGCACGCAGCAGTGACAAGGCAATCAGATTGCCTGCGACAGCTTGCCTGCACGCCTCCGCGCTGCACGAAGCTACGCAACGCTGCACGAAGCTACGCGACCCCAATGAGTAGGAAAATTTAACGGGAAAAATTCGCCGCAAAACGCCAATTGGATGCGACGGCAAAACACGAAATCACGCGCATCGTTGCCGTAGCGATTGAGATTACGAGTAACCTATAAATAGCAGTAGAATTCTGCCTTCCTTCCAACTTGGATGGGAGTATGGAAATGAATGGTTAATCACGGTGGAGATGTTTTGCTATGGAAGGGAATGTACGGTGGATTAGTGGTTGGATGTAAAGGGGGGCTTATGTTGGGCTTGCGAGCCGACTAGACAGGAAGCAACTGGATTTCGAGCAACTGAAAGCGATCGGCAGTGACTAGTTGCGTCCAGTTGCCCACTGTTCTGGCAGTCGCGTCGCAGTCGACCGACCTAAGCACTGCAGTCACAGTGAATTGCAGCCAGTTGCTTCCAGTCGAGTCGGCTTGCAAGCCCGACATAAGCCCCCCTTTAGGGGATGCAGGGTGGATTGGCACATTGGGGGGTAGGATGCTGCATTGTGGAGGAGATTGTACTTTGTAAGAAGGAAGACTGCTTCATGGGGGGCTGGTGGGCTGCAGCATGGATACAACAGTGCGATGGAAGACTATACACCGCAGCAGCGAGTCAGCCACGTGCTGCGGCGACGTGTGACATCATCACTTACCGCGCCGCGGCGTGATGACATCATCGCTTACCGCGCCGCGGCGTGATGACATCATCGCTTACCGTGTTCCTCCAGCTCGCGCTTGATTCGCCGCTCGAGGGACGCTGAGTTGCTGATCGCGAACGATCGCACGAGTCCGCTGCGCGTCACGCAACCGTTCATCTCCGGCTCTGTGGGAAAGAAATCCTGTATTACTGCAGGAGGGGGGCGAGGAGGAGAGGAGAGGAGCGGAGAGAGGGGGTAAAAAAGAAAAAAAACACAAGCGTTAGTGAAGCAAGCAAGCATGCACAAACACACACACACACGTGAGCAAGCAAACGCGAAACAAACTGCAAACAAACGCGAACGAACGCGAAACAAACTTCAAACTAACGCGAACAAATTAAACGTGAACAAAATGCACACACGTGAGATCGTAACAAGGGTCGCAATATATCGTGTCACGCGTGCCGTGTCACACACATGACCATGTGTTTTGTAAGCGGTGAACTGTGGGTAGGCAGTGACTCGTGAGTTGCAACGATGCATGCGGCACACATTTAAAACGAGAGACACTCACAAACGATGCAAATTTGCGCGCAACCGTCGTTGCATGCATGCAAAGCACATAAATGATGTAAACACTGAACATGAACAAGCAATGCAACTGCAAGCATAAAACGAGATCACATGCACATTGATAACACATCAATTAGACCTCTTTCGGGTTACACATGGGCTAAGCTTTAGGGTTAGGGTCACTGGGTTAGGGTTAGGGCTCATACCTAAGCACCAACATTGCAAATTAAATCAAATTCAAATCAAAAATAAAATTATTTAAAAAAAATCCATCACATATAATATAGCTTATAATATAATGTGAGTTCTGAACCGACCATAGCAACACTAGCATATAAAGCAAGCTTTTGGAATGCAGGGAAGGAGAAGCAGGGAAACAATGCAATCACTCACAACTTGCTGCTACGTACTTCAATTTCCTAACAAGATAGTGTTAGGAATCCCCAAAAGATATTCCTAAGATCCCCAAAAGATATTCCTAAGATCCCCAAAAAAAGAAATTGAGTATTTGTAAATTGACGATATCATATAGCAGATTCGTCTAGCGTAAAATTTCAATTTAACCATGAATTCCTCAACACGCTTCCACCTCCCTACGTGTTCTCAAATATATGCTCTGTATCGATTGAGGACCATGTAGCAGGAAACTGGTCAATTCGCTGCCAAGAATAGCATCTTTCATCGTAAAAATTAACGGCGTAATTCAACCACGAATAAATCTACCCCACGCCTTTATCAGTAGCCAGGGAGGCATTGGCAATGACACAGAAAGCAGCGCCATTTGGCCATACATTAGCATAGCTGGGAATCGTGGCGCGATGCTGCGAGCAAAGTGAAGCATGTAGATAAGATTTTACTATGCTATGAGAGAAAGAGGATTGGGAGACTGAGAAAAGGCGGCAGGGATGAAATCTGAGAGCGGTATAAAAGAACGAGGCTGAGCGAAAGACAGAGGGGGAGGCAAGGGAAGGACAGGAGGTAATGAATTAGTAGTTTTGCTCCCAACAGGCTAGGGCGCTCTCCCAATCGTAAACACAGGTCGACTGATAACAATTTATTTCATAAATCTATGTTGCGATATCCCCTAACCATTTTAAATGCATATCCATCACAAAATATAACTCCTCTGGTGAGATATTGCGCATGCGCTAACACACTAACGTAGCCAAATTGTGTACTGACTGGTATATACAGCGGGCACCTTACATGCGAGGTCTTCTTCCTACTTTTCAAAAGAGGTATACTGATGAAATATTATTATATAAATCTATCCTAGAATACCTCCTCCCTACTCTCAATGCATAATTTTTGCAAAATATTTTTTTTTCTGGAGATATTGCGCATGCGCGAGCACCGTTTCAGGCGTGCAGTATGGACTGAAGAACACTGCATAATATAGCTTGCTATGAGAGAAAGAGGGTTGGGAGACTGAGGAAAGGCGGCAAGGAAGAAAACTGAGAGCGGTATAAAAGAATGAGGCTGAGCGAGGGACAGAGGGGGAGGCAAAAGAAGGACAGGAGGGGATGCCTTAGTAGTTTTGCTTCCCACAGGCTAGGGCGCTCTCCTAATCGTAAACACAGGACTACTGATAACAATTTATTTCAGAAATCTATGCTGAGATATCCCCTAACCATTTTACATGCATATCCATCACAAAATATAACTCCTCTGGTAAGATATTGCGCATGCGCTAACACACTAACGTAGCCAAATTGTGTACTGACTGGTATATGCAGCGGGCACCTTACATGCGAGGTCTTCTTCCTACTTCTCATGAGAGGCATACTGAGAAAATATTATTATATAAATCTATGCTAGAATACGTCCTCGTTATTCTAAAAGCATAATTTTTGCATAATATTATTCTTCTCTGGAGATATTGCGCATGCGCGAGCACCGTTTTAGGCGTGCAGTATGGACTGTAGAACAATTCAAAATATGGCTTATATCAACCGTGGCATTATATCAGGTGTGTATAATATAAATTAATCTATATTATTTATTTATTATAATATATATTATACTCCTGATTATATTATGATGAACATTACGATGATATTTTGATGGGCCTCTAACACATAAACGTATATCTATTGACTTCCTTGCTGTTTCCACAACCAGGTGGCGCCACTGTCAAACGAAAAAATGAAGCCTATGGCAGCAGCGTATTAGATAGGAAATCAAGTCCGACTCGGCATTTCATATAAAATATTATGATGTGGGCATGTTCGTATGAGTCCCTCCCGATAATTCCTCAAACATGACACAGCACACTATGTGTAGCGTAGTGAACACGTCAAAACAACGGATGTACTTTCTGTTTCCGTTGTGAGATCCTCAGCGCGCTTCGATCTAGCTAGTAATTATATATTTTTGTAGAAGAATTTCCGTACATGTCGGCGAACACAGTACTAACGGGTTAATTGGAGGGTCCGAACCTGTTCTGCGGGTGTGTGTGCGCGTGTGCGTGCGTGCGTGCGTATTATATATTATAAGTATCTTACACATCATCTTAATTTGTTCGCTAGTTTGAAAAGCCAAGTCTAGCGTGGTCCCCTAGCGGTCTCCTACAAGGTTTGCATTCCTTCATTGACGCAAGCGTCCGGAAACAACACAACTTCACGAGTGAACTTCAGTGACGCAGATCAAATGGTTACCACGGTTACGGCGGTCTTCTTCACTGGCGCCGGACTCTGCGAGACGCTGGCCTTGGCGGCGGCAGCGGTTGTCGTGGCGGGCGGCACCTGGGTCTTCTGCTTCTTGCTCGCAGACTTGCTGGCGTCCTGCTGTGGCCGTCCACGCTTGGGTGTCGATGCCGGCGGGATCTGCGTGCAGCGAGACATCGATAAAGCACGCAGCCTAGTCGCTAGGTTCGCAATCCATCGTGGGATGACTACAGCAGAATATATGATGATGGGTGGGAATGTCGTCTATTGGTTAATATGGTTATGTGGTTGCCATATTTCATGGCTTATAGGGTTCATTAGATCGGAACCTGAAATTTAGAGGGTAATAATCTAAAACAAGGTATGTCTGGATAATAGCTCTCCTTACTACCAAGTATATTATCAGTATTAAGGCTGCAAGCTTTTTCTATAAGCTTACCCCTAAAATTCTGTATTTCACAAGCCCTCCATAAGAGATTATATGTATATTTATGTAAAACATATACCATCACATATGAGTCGGATTCAGTTCACTGTAGGAAGCAAAATGTCATGTATGCTGTTATTTTAACAAGGAGATATATTCACTGTGCTGGTAGGAGAGGGCCAGTCACAGTATTCTTCCTCCCTCTTACCACTTTGCCCTTGGAGTGCACCCTCACCCCTTCCACCAACCTCCCGGTGTTCTTACCACTTTGCCCTTGGAGTGCACCCTCACCCCTTCCACCAACCTCCCGGTGTTCTTACCACTTTGCCCTTGGATTGTTTGTTGGCGAGGACCCTCGCCTCGCCGGCCTTCCCGCCGCGGCTCTCTAGCCAGTCAGCGAGGGCCTGAGACTCGGCGTTCAGCAGCTGCGACCGTCTCGTCACGGACACGAGGAGTGTCTCCAGCTCCACCTGCAGGAGCGCGAGCTCGTCCTCGATGATCGTCTCCCCCTCCGTGCGCGCTAGGGCTGAGAACGAAATGCGATCGTTAAGCTGGGTTTACACTACGGAAAATTTGATGAGATGATAAGTTTTTCAACGCTCTATCAACCTTTCTATAATCAGACGTTCAAAGTTTTTACGTTATTGACAGCGAGTCGGCAAAACACTTCACCCACAGTGTGCACGCGGGGCGACGTAGATACGCATTCTTGCATGTATTTATTCATGCCAGCGTGGCATCGATAGCACGCCGACGTGCCGTCAAAGTTGAAGCCAATTCGCGATGTCCCCTGAATTCTCTGACATGCCGTAATTGCGTGATCGACGTGCCTTAATTTCCGGCCGGGCGGCATTTACTTTTGACTATCCCGACACCGTTTGCGCTGTGTTTTTCACAGCCTGATGTATACGTCTCTGAACTGATTGAGTTTACCCTAGGTATTAGGGCCTTTATTCACATTTGTAATCGAATCCAATTCGTTAAACCCTGTCTTGGGCCCACCCCAATTCAGCCACAAATAACATGACTTCCAAAAATTCCCCATGGAGAACCTGGTACAGGATGCGAGGGCCATGTTCGCATCCTGACGCTGCTAACACCGGCTTGTCAAAATGATGGTAATATTTCCACGATGGTAATATTCCGCTTGCACTTACTGGCTGTGTAGCGAGGGCAGGTGGCGGTGTGTTCAATCGGCGTCAGATCCGGAAAACGGAGTGGACAACAGTCGGTCGGGTCCTGCATTGCTTTTCCTTTACCCTTCCCTTTCATCTTGCTAGCGAGCGTTTCTTAGCAGACATCTATTACTGATAGCGATGGTATGACTATCAGTCTGCGCCACACACACACACGACTGCAAAAGTGGAGCGAAAGATCAAGCATCTCCATCGAACCCTGGTGTATTTATAAACCTATTATTTACCAAGTCAGATTGATGAACCTTACAACATAACTACGCTAACTCTTACAATTAGTATCAGATGAGGCCAGAGGCACTTTGGCTGTTTCAATAATAAAATGATGTTAGATAAACACAATTTTTTGCTACCAAAGCCTTAATGTTTGTGTACTCCCTATCACCTAATAATTCCAGTTAAATGTAATTCAAATGCTCCTCTACAACACACACGCCACTGTGCACAAACTCACTGAAAGACAGAGCAGGTAGAAATTTGCAGTGGATAGTGTGAGTGCCAAATTTAGATGCTCGCTTCACTTTATACTATCTCAGCACAAATACACCACAACCATTCACCTTCATATTCGTATCTGTGCACAGCCAAGTGTTCAATTTCCTTGTTCGAATTATTCCCTTTGCGCCCAGGTAGAATGCAATTTATCAATTGTAATACTGTAAAATCCTGAGGAAAAATCCCTCTCGAATGATTGCATAGACGTGTTGTGATAGCCACCCACTCTCATTTTTTATGAGTTTGTCAAATGTAGTGTATGTAGGCCTGTACCGGCGTATTTGGACGCTCCGTAAGCATGCTCTTTTGTTTTGCTTTTTTTTTTTTTAAATCTTGTTTTGCACGACCGTAGGAAATAGTAGACATGCTCTTTTGTTTTCTTTTGTTTCGCCTTGTAACCTGACACACATAACACAGTCTTACTAATTATTACATATTGCAAATTGTTTCAATCAAATGTTTCCATCAGTGACAGGTAAGTCCGCCATGTTTGTTTATTTCGACCGTGTCGAAGGGCAAGATGCGCAGATGACTAATGCGCATATTGCGCATGCACTGTGTGCGCCCTTGCAAAACAAGAGGCGCATGCGCACTTAGGAGCGTCCAGTTTTGGGCGAGCGTCCAAATACGCCGGTACAGGCCTACAGACTACAGTGAGTAAGATTTTGTTGTAAATCAAATGTAATCTGTACAAGAGCCGTTGAATCACATTTACATCAGATATCAAGACGTGCAATTATGAAGTGATAAAGAACACATAAACATTAAGACTTTTGTAGTAAATCCAATGTGTGTTTATTTAATAACATTCTATTATTGAAACAGCCACTTCGGTCATCGACGAGACCATAGCCGGTCATTGTTCGTTTCCCCATTGTCAGTGACAGTATTGATCAAACGCTCTGATAAAAAACAACACAACGGTCGTTTGACCGGGTTTGGAGCTCGCTGTATATAAATAAACGATAATAGCCGTCATAGAGACTTCTGCATTTTAAATCCAATTATATTTCTACCTTTATATCTATCATAAATACCTAAATATTTAATAGTTTGTTATCTTTTTTATCTATTCCTATCAGTTGTAGTAGGCAGCCATCTTGTAAGCTGCGCGTGTGACAAGGGAATTTCATTACCGGGACTTTTTTCTTGAAAATTGTATAGCACATATGTATATATGTTTTTACCGGAGTTATATGGATACAAATGATTAAACTGCCACATATTCAATAATATATAAGACTTATAATGGCTTGTAATGACTATAAAATAGCTTGCTATTGTAGCGGTGGCGCTACTATCGACGGTAGCGCTACTATCGCTACTATACGATTAGACTGGTACTCGTTCGCCACCTTCACTCCGACATATATCCTTCGCTACACTTAGAGCTGCGAAACCCTAACCCTAACCCTAACCCACATTAGTGGAACTGTCGACCGGGTACCAGTCTACTATACGATGACTCAATGAACATCAAAAGGTGAAAGTATACATGGGCTGGAATCAGCAAAGTAATGAAGTAAGCAACAAGTCTTACGTCACGACGTTACGTGTTAATCACTTACTATATATATAATATTTCGCGTGTAAATGTTTGTGTTAACACTTTATTTCGTATCCCCATTTGTGCAATGAAATGTATGCAAATTATTACAGCCAATACGGTGGAAATAGAATAGAGTAGGTAGGCCTACAGTGGTGACACAGTTCTGAGTTCACAATCACATTACTGATTACACAGTCGATACTGACAATACTCAATAGTGATTAGGCTAAGCCTGCCTGGATTACTGCCGGAACGTACCCTGGGTACAGTCCGGATTACCGGAACGTACCCTGGGTACAGTCCGGATTACCGGAACGTACCCTGGTCACTATCTAATATGCCGTACCTCTATATAGGAGTGTTTCACGTGACGTCATAGATCAGGTCACGTGTATTTGTTGGCAGAAGCGAAGCGTGCTGCTTGACATTTACAGATGAATAACCACATGTTCTGATAGAAAGCGCTGTTTATGTAGTGCACGTACACGTGCGTGCTGCGTGCGTGCGTGCGTGCGTGCGTGTGAACTTAGGAACGTTATTGAGGCACGCGATTTGTATCAACCAATGGGATTTGGGAGGTATGCAGAATGCAGTTCTAAGGTTGCTGAAATGATGTGTACGCAACTGCGTATCTGCATATCTGCGCCTAACAAAGGTCTCACTACGCACGACTTAAATGTTGCGTTTATCATTCTAGCAACAGACCTCAGATGAGCCCAGACGCTCTGCGGCTCTAGACTAGTTGTATATGATGTTGCTAAATAAATCTAATCTTGTCAGCAAAATCATAAACCACATGTGGCTGCGCCCCGCCCACAAGCAAAATGAGTTGGCTTAACCCCTAGACACACAAGACACACTTTCATCTCAGTTAAAACTAGTTCATCACATTTCCATATGGAGGTAACATGCTATACCTTACATGTAGAAATCGCCCACATAAGTCATAAGGGCTTGCTATTTATATTATTTGCAAGTCCTTGCTATTTATATTATTATTATATTGACTTCTTTTCAACAGTGTATGCACGGATATTTTAGGACCAATGTGCTAGGAAATAGATAAATATCTCTAGCTTCTAGTAACCATTCCTTGGACTGAACTTTGATTGCTGGTTGCGTAGCTGTGCTATTGTCAGTTCTGTCAGTATTTCATGCTGTACTAATGTGTTATTGTGTTAGGCATATCATATACAGTGCTGCCACTGGGCAGCTGTTCTTAGCTTGGGGGTTTGGTGGCAAGATAAATGGTATTAGGTCCTTGGTATTTGAACCTCTTCCCTCTTGATGTCGATCTCTTGAGTGAGGACTAACTACTCTTCTAACCAGTGATCTAAGATGCAATCATACTCGTACCTTTACAACATGCTGCTGGTCTGACTGATGTTTTCAACAATACCTTACTATTTGCATTTAATGTGCTGCTGCTGTTGCTTCTGCTGCTGCTGCAGCCACCGCTGCTACTGCTGCTGCTGCTGCTGCTGCTGCTGCTACTACTGCTGCTGCTGCTGCTGCTGCTGCTGCTGCTGCTGCTGCTGCTGCTGCTACTACTACTACTGCTGCCGCGTGTGTAGACGAGTTGTTACAGACGGCGTTCTGTACTTTCAGTCAGCGATGGAGGAAGGCACCTTCGTACGAGCCGTGTATGACTTCGTCACGGCCGAGATCGGCGAGCTACAGCTGTTTGCGGGCGACGTCGTACGACTCGCGGGCCGCCGCGACAAGAACTGGCTCCTCGGCGAGCTGGACGGCGCGTACGGAGCCTTCCCCGCCGCGTTTGTGCTCCCGCTGCCGATCCCGACGCTCTCCCCCGGAGAGGTCCTCCTCGCCGCCACCGAGTCGTTCTGCGGCGAGCGACTGGGCGACCTCGACTTTAACCGCGGCGACGTCGTCGTGGCGACCCGCGCCGTCGACGCCGGCTGGCAGCACGGGCGATGCGGCGGCCGCGAGGGCGTGTTCCCAGCGAACCACGTGAAGGAGGTCGCGCGCGGGCCCCCGGCGGGGTCGGAGGTCGCGCGCGGGCCCCCGGTGAAGCGAGCGCGCGCCATCATGGACCTCGTACCGATGCTGGAAGAGGAGCTGGGGTTCCTGAAGGGCGACGTCATCGACGTGACCGGCGAGAACGAGGACGGCTGGCTGCGCGGCAGCGTCAACGGCCACGCCGGCGTCTTCCCGCCCGCGTTCGTGCGCATGATGGACGACAACGACGGAGGAGGAGGAGGAGGAGGAGGAGCCCCCGCGGTCGCCGCGGCGACGGGTGGCTCGCGTATGGAGCGGTGCCTCAGCGTGGCGCAGGAGCGCGTGGGTGGCGTCGATGCGCCGCGCGGATACGCGGACGTCGCCCCTGCCTCTTCCGGTCGCTACGGCGACGACGCGTCATACGGATACGCAGACGTTACTCCCGCCTCGTCCGGTCGCTACGGCGATGACGCGACGCCTCACGGATACTTCCCCGGTCGCGACACAGAGGATGCAGTCGCGCAGCCAGCGCACGGCGGCGGCGGCTACGCTGGGCTGACGCCGTACGCGCGCGCGCTGTTTGCGTTCACGCCGGCGCAGAGCGACGAGCTGGCGCTGGAGGCCGGCGAGATCGTGATGCTGCGTGGCTACGTGAGCGCCACCTGGATGCGCGGTGAGGTCGACGGATGCGTCGGCATCTTCCCGGCCGAGTTCGTTGAGGTCGTCGTCGACTGTCCGCACGACGACGACGAGGAGACGACCCCCGCGAACTTCCGCGGCGAGGACGCGACACCCGCAAACGTCCACGGTGGGGAGACGACCCCTGCAACCTTTCTCGATAAAGATACGACCCCCGCAACGTTTCGCGATGAGGCGAGGACCCCCGTGACCTTTCACGGCGAGCAGACGACCCCCACTGCTGAGGTCGTGACCCCGGGGAGCGACTACCAGACGCCGGGTCGCGTGCGGGAGTTCCCTCGTGCGACGTACGCGCGTGTGCTCTACGACTTCGCCGGCGAGCTCGACGGTGACCTGTCGGTGAGCGAGGGCGCCACCGTGCGGCTGTGCTGGGAGATGGACTGCGGCTGGGTGGAGGCGAGCGACGAGGCAGGGCGCGTCGGACTCTGTCCGGCGACCTTCCTCGAGCCGCTGACCGAACCGGAGCCACGGGACCTCTCCTGTTTCCCGTACCTGCATCTCTGCCCCGTTATATGACACTATATTCGGCTGTTCGGCTGTGTGATGTCAGCTCGAGATCCTCTCTCTCTCCCGCGGCGCAGGAATGCTAATATAATGCTGTCTCTATGTCTAATACCAAGAGTAGATAATAACAGAAGATAAGTTATATGATCTACTCTTGCTAATACATTATGCACTCCTGTTGTTATATCGTCTCTCGTTTACATTGCCGCATTCGCGCTTCGCTCCGGCCACCGAATAGAATTCCCATTATATGCTTGTCATCATATATTGTCGTTATGTGCATAATCAATCAGTAAAAAAAAAGAAAAAAGTTTACAGTCAGTTTTTAGTTCAGCACAAAAAACTAATAGTTCATTTACTCTTCGTACCGTGAATCTATTGTTCCTATTCCTAACACTGACAGCATTCATAGTCGAGTCACTGTGTGCCATGCTCCCCTTTGCTTTTCTCGCTCGTTTCACGAAATTTCCAAATTCAGGAAATACATCCGCCTTTGTTGTTCGGACAAAGACCTAAAACATTGCAGCGTTATATATAAAAAAAAACATCTAAAAGTTTTTAGGCGCTTAACAGAACCGCGACGAGGCGACGTGTTTTTAACTCGTTTAAAACAACTTCCCGTGTAATTGCGAAAGAGAGGTTTGTCGAATATATTATAGTTCTCGCTATTACTGCCGGAAAAACTTGCTACAAACGTTGTTTGATTTGCGACTTGCAGCTGATTGTAGCTGTTTTTAACTGCGAATGGATTTTTGAAAGGGAGAAGTGCGCCGAATGAATGCAATTGGGATTATCTAAACAGCTCAGGGTGGATCATTATGTTACAGTGTCGGAAGGTAACCCGGTGCCATTGCTGCAGCCGCTACATCGCTTTAGTCTCTCTCTAGCTTACAGAGAGAGAGAGAGAGAGAGAGAGAGAGAGAGAGAGAGAGAGAGAGAGAGAATACGCCAGTACGATCATAACTAACAGCGATAATTTTGCTTTATATTGCTCCCCCACGTTATCAATTGTTGTGTTGGTAGATTATGGCAATAATGCAGCTGTAATGTATTATGTATTGTTATGTATTGTTATATTATATGTATGTTATGTATTGTTATGTAATGTACTGTAATGTATTGTTGTCACAATTAAGTCTGACATGGATGGTTTCATACTTCACACTGACATATGCACTGACTAAGCAAAGTTATAATAACATTTCCGGGTACCGCGACTTCGATCCAAGTGCTATTTATACGAGTCGGAAATAAGAGTGCACTGCATACCATAAATATTGTGGGTGAGCAAATTGTTTATTTAGACTGATACAACATGCTTTCGCAATATCTGCTTAAACTTTGAAATATTGATGACGATGCATTAGAATCCAAAACTACGGATGTCAGGGGCAAAATCTTCTCTAATAAATCAGATGTATTCCGCTGTGCAATAAATCAAGGTATTCGGGGCGACAGTCTGGAAATCTTTAGTGTATAATGTTCAGCGTGTGATTGTGTATAATACGTATCAGAAGTAGATAATAGGGTTATCTACATATTATTTACTTTTATTACTATTATTTACTATTTTTATTTACTATTTACTATTATCTACTATTATAGATCCCTATTATCTACTTCTGATAGGCCTACGTATTATATCAATATGCTGTGTGTGTAGTGAGTGTAAGTTGAACTTCGATCACTTGTAACAAAGCCTGTATATGTAAGTGCTCCTTGCTTATAAGTACTCGAAGATCCGGCACGAGTCAAGTGCAAGCTAAGCATAGAAATAATATATTAGTTAGACTAGTATCTCTATATATTTCTGTGAACTAAGTAATTGCAACACTTTATCAGAGTATATTGGATGGTGGCGCCGTTGTCGTCCTGACCACTTTAACGTGACGGTGCTCTATCCAATCATATCGCGTATCGTGTATCGTCCAATAAACGCGCGATAGCGATCGTGACGTCTGTGTGTACACATGACCCGCCATGAACTCTTGACAGACTAGAATGCACCTGTAAATTTCATGCACACATGAATCTGTAGCTGTTACGTTTGCCATTTGTGTACTGGTTTACAGAATCAGCGGCTCCGTGATCTCCCGAACACACCTGTAAGTTATAGAAGCGGCGTCTTTCCAAGGTGAGTTAGCTTGTGAGACCAATTTTCCCCAAGTAGATTATTTTCACCATCGTCAAGTTCAATCATTCCGACTCGTTGTTTACATTCCTCACAGTCACGTGTGTTCATGTGTATGTTTTCATGGATAGCCATCGTTTTCGTTTTCGTTTTCGTCGTCCTCTTCTTCTTCTTCGTCGTCGTTTTCTAAGTCTTGAACAGCTACATCATTGAATATTCGGTCACTGCCATTTATGATTAGATCAGAATTAATGCAATATTATTTATAACGTACCTATAGCCTCAAGGCTCAAGTTAGCTCCAAGAAACGGTATTGCTAGGGTTAGAATCCGTCGCACAGCCTGGTCGGGCTAGGCTCAAGTATAACTAAGGTACAAGCATCATAGTAATTAGTATATTATAAGGTTGGGTTTATTTCTAGTTACATTTTCTTTAAAATTTAGAAAGATCGCTAGAGAAGCACAAGAAATGTTCCTATTGGTCTTTTAGCTTTCAATGAGGAACCTGTCAAATTGTTGGGGAAAAAAAATATACGGGTGGAGAAACGTGGAGCTTTTCCATCCAGTCAATGTGCCCTACCATGTAATGCTGTCTATCTGAGGACTATCTCAGCTACTATAAATAGCCCTGTCAGTGACTTTTGGATGCTTGCCAAAGTAAAAGAAGCGATCAATAGGGTATCGTTTGACATGATTGAAGATGCCGGTCAGTCTAAAATACCCAGGTGGTCTGAAGGGAGTTAACAAACGAGGTTGTATATATCATGCCAACTCTCAAGTGTAACTCTAGTCGCTGCTTAGCATTGGTCATGCTCCTTTTCGTTCTCCTACTCTTCTTCATCTTCATCCTCTTCCTCCTCCTCCTCCTCCTCCTCCTCCTCCTCCTCCTCCTCCACGTTGTCCACATTTCCCACTTCCTCCACCTCCTCCTACTACTCCTCTCCCTCTTCCTCCTGCTCCTTATCATGCTCCTCCTCCCCTCCCCGCATCTTCCTCCTACTCCCCCTTATTCCTCTCCTCTTCGCTTGGATCTTCCTCCTTCTTTTTATCCTCTGTCTTCCACTCATGACCCTTCTTATCACCGTCATCGTAGACTGTGCAACAACTTCATGGTGTTCTCGTGGGGCTTGCTATAAGTGTTTGTCATTTATAACTACAGTAGCGGAAAGGCGCTCCAAGGAATGTACACATAAATCACTAGATACAATAATGTAACCCAAACACAGGATAGGTTGAATCAATAGATTGATGAAAACCAAAAACATATCCTAACACAGCCTATCCTGTGTTTGGGTTACATTATTGTATCTCATAAATCACGTGATCTCACCCCACTCCATTGTTGCCACCACCGGCCTACCCAAACAATAAAACTATAATGTATTATTCGGAGGTTCTTACATGATCTCTTTACTTCCCTTACCAGTTTCAAGTGCTTGCAAACACTCAAGAATGAAGGCATATCACGGATTTCGCTGTCACTAATACACAGTAGCACCATGAACTCATCATACAATTGTATGAGTCATTGTATGAAGCAATAGCTCATTCAGTAAAAGTTCATATGTAAAAGCACAACATGTAAGGCCATTGGCCCACCACTTTATGCCTAGCAGGCCCTAGGATAACAATGGCCACATATGCTCATGTTTTTACCTGACTGCAGGCATTGTGTCATTTTAGATTAATTAGTGTATTTTCCTAGTCTGTGGCAGAAATTTGACATATGGTTGAGATTTTCTAATTAGAGTATGATAACTACACTGCTCACCACTCGCTTACCATTTTTCACTTATCACTATCATGGACTACAATCGTTAATAATTAAAATTAATTTCACGCAAAATGTGTCCAAAATCTGTTGTATATTAATAATAGATAATGGTCTATTGCGAATCTAATATCAGTTCAGCTTTCCGGTTGTCTTTGTGGAGGTTACTCAAGGTCGAGTAGGCCATTGTTTGCTCTAACTTGCAGGACTGGTACAGAATTCTGAAGAAGTCAAAATGTATTCAGTGTGGCGATTACTGCACGTGTACTGAATCTCGTTATGCAAATATGCGAATTTGCATGCGAGTAGAATTGCGTCGTCAACCCGGCTTGTAGACTGCTGCTTTCCAATTCAGCTGTCGTGACTACTGGTGGGAGACAGCAGTGCAGAGATGGAGGTGAGATGCACAAGCCAGACTAGCTCCTACCTGGACGATGAGCTGGAGTTCTACACAGACCTGGCTCTACAGGAAAGTCAGAGGTGGATAGAGGTAAGCTACACACACTGGTGCCAACAGGTTTTAAGAAAGTAGAAGCACAGAAGGATAAAATCCTCAGTGATAATAAAAAGCAAGCGCCGTGGGCGCGCTGCATGCTAGGGGGGTCTGGGGGCATGCCCCCCTGAAAATATTTGAATGGTAGACGTTTGAAGATGCAATCTGGTGAGTCTTGCGAGAGAGATTTAGGAACAAAATGTAGGAACACCATTTTTTAACCCAAAATTTACTGGAAGCACTGTGCTTCCAGTGCTTCTATCTGCGGGCGCCACTGGCTACACACACCTCTCTCCACAGGACACATGTATGTACCACATGTATGGATCAAATGTCTAGAATGCATGTATGGAGATGTGTGTGTCCATGTGTCTGTCCCTCTCCCTCTCTCTTTCTATTTGTCTTTCTCTATCTCTCTCTGGCCCTCCCACCCTCTCTCTCACTCGCTCTCTCTGTCTCTCTCTCTCTCTCTCTCTCTCTCTCTCTTTCTGTCTCTCTCTCTCTCACTCTCTCTCGCATCCCCATGACAGCTGGTGCGCCCCTGCACTGGTGGCACCCTGCGTGGCGGCGCCTGCACTGGTGGCCACCCCCGTGCACTGGTGGCGCCCCCATGCACTGGTGGCCCCTGACGGTGGCAGCCGCCCCCCCTGCACTGGTGCACCGCCTGCCAATGGTGGGTTCCCTGCGACTGGTGCGCCCCCTGCACTGTGGCGCCCCCTGCACTGCGCGGCACCATGCACTGGTGGCGCCCCCTGGGCACTGGGTGGTGTCCCCTGGCACTGGTTGGTGTCCGCTGCACTGGTGGGTGTCCGCCCTGCCACGGCGGCTGCCCCCATGCACATGGGCGAGCAGGTGCCCCCTGCACTGGTGGTGCGCCCCCGCTGCACTGGCGGCACTCCCGCACTCGGCAGGCCCGGCCCGCCCGGCCTGCCGCGCCGCACCTGCGGCAGTG
The DNA here is from genome assembly GCF_000485595.1 of Priapulus caudatus. Lineage (NCBI taxonomy): Eukaryota > Metazoa > Priapulida > Priapulimorpha > Priapulimorphida > Priapulidae > Priapulus > Priapulus caudatus. The sequence goes on from NW_014579041.1 coordinate 32,572, forward strand.
GCGCCCCCTGCACTGGCGCAACTCCCGTGCACCTGGTGCGCCCCCTGCACTGTGGGCACCCCTGGCAACGGTGGCACTCCCTGCGAGGGTCGGTGCTGCCCGTGGCTCCGGTTCGGTCAGCGGCTCGAGAAGGTCGGCCGGACAAGAGTCCGACGCGCACCTGACTCATCCTCGCCTCCACCAGCACCGCAGTCCATCTATCCCAGCGCAGCTCGCACAGCGTGGCGCCCTCGCTTCACGCCGACAGGTCACCGTCGAGCTTCGCCGACTGAAGTCGTAGAGCACGGGCGTACGTCGCACGAGGGAACTCGCCTGCACGCGAGACCGGCGATCTGGTAGTCGCGCTCCGCGGGGTCACGACCTCAGCAGTGGGGGTCGTCTGCTCGCCGTGGAATAAGGTCACCGGGGGTCTCGCCCATCGCGAAACGTTGCGGGGTCGTATCTTATCGAGAAAGGTTTGCAGGGCAGTCGTCTCCCCACCGTGGACGTATTGCGGGGGACGTTCTCCACGCGTCGTCGTGCGGACAGTCGACGACGACCTCAACGAACTCGCCGGGAAGATGCCGACGCATCACGTCGACCTCACCTGCATCCAGGGTTGGCGCTCACGTAGCCACCGCAGCATCACGATCTGACGCCGGCCTCCAGCGCCAGCTCGTCGCTCTTGCGCACGGCGTGAACGCAAACAGCCCTGCGCGTACGGGTCAGCCAGCGTAGGGCCGCCGCCGGCCGGCGCGGCAGGCCTGCGCGACTGCGATCCTGCGTGTCGCGACCGGGGAAGTATGCCACGAGGCGTCGCGATCATCCGGCGTAGCGACCCGCGACGAGCGGAGAGTACGTCTGCGTTCGTAATGACGCCTCGTCGCCCATAGCGAACCGGAAGAGGCAGGGGCGACGTCCGCGTATCCGCGCGGCGCATCGACGCCGCCCACGCGCTGCCAGCCTGCCCCACGCTGAAGTGCAGCGCCTCCATACGCGAGCCAGCCCCGTACGCCGCGGCGACCTAAGCGGGGGCTCCTCCTCCTCCTCCCTGCCTCCTCCCGTCGTTGTCGCCAGCAGCCAACGAACCGGCGGCGGGAAGACGCCGCGTGGCCAGTTCACGCTGCCGCGCAAGCCAGCGCGTCGTTACGTTCTCGCACGTACACGGTCGATGAACGTCGCCCTTCAGGAACCCCCAGTTCCTCTTCACAGCAAATCGGTAGCGAGGTCCATGATGCGCGCGGCTCGCTCCACCGGGAAGCTCGTGCCGACCTCCGACCCGCCGGGGGCCTCCGTGCGACCCTCCACGAACCACCGCCCGGCCGGGGCCCCGCGCGCGACCGTCCTTACGTGGTTCGCCGGGAACACGCCCTCGCGCCGCCAGCATCGCACGTCTGCCAGCCGGCGTCGACAGGCGCGAGTCGCCACGGACAAACGTCGCCAGAGGTTGAATAGTCCGAGGTCGCCCACAGTCGCTCGCCGCAGAACGACTTCGGTGGCGGCGAGGAGGACCCTCCGGGGAGAGTGTCGGGAAATTCGGCAGTGGGAGGCACGAACGCGCAGGAAGGCTCCGTAACGGCGGCCGTCCCAGCCTCGCACGAGGAGCCAGTTCTTGTCGCGGGCGGCCCGCGAGTTCGTACGACTCGCCACGCAAACAGCTGTAGCTCAGCACGATCCGGCCGTAGAGAAGTCAACACGGCTGACGTACGAAGGTGCCATTCATCATCGGCTGCCTGAAGAAGTACAGAAGCGCCGTCCTGTAACAACATCGTCTACACACCACGCTGCCAGCAGTAGCTGAGCAGTAAGCAGTAGCAGGCAGTAGTAAGCAGTAGTAGTAGAGCACAGCAGGAGGCAGCAGCGTACAAAAAAACAGAGCAGTGTGGCTGCAAGCACAGCAAGAAGCAGAGCAGCAGCAGCACATTAAAATGCAAAATAGTAAGGTTATTGTTGAAAAACATCAGTCAGACCGGCAGCAAATGTTGTAAAGGTACGAAGTAAGATTCATCTTAGGTTAGAAGAGTAGTCCAGTCTCATCAATGTAGATGCGACCATACTGAGGGAGGAGGTTCAAACTACCAGGACTCTAATCCGATTTATCTTGCCAGCAAACCACCAAGCTAAAAACAGCTTGCCAAGTGGCAGCACTGTATAATGATATATCCAACACAATAACACAATTAGTACAGCAAAAAATACTGACAGAACTGACAATAGCAACAAGCCTACGCGCAACGCAGCAATCAAAGTTCAGTCCAAGGAATGGTTACTAGAAGCTAGAGATATTATCTATTTCCTAGCACATTGTGTCCCTAAAGATATGCCGTGGCATACATGTTTGAAAAGAGTACCAATATAAAATAGAAGGCCTTATGACTTGTGTGGGCGATTTCTACATGTAAGGTAGTAACAGTACAGTATAGCATGTTACCTCCATAATGGAAATGTGATGAACTAGTTTTAGAACCGAGATGAAAAGTGTGTCTTGTGTGTCCAGGGGTTCTAAGCCAACTCATTGCTTGTGGGCGGGCGCAGCCACACATGTGGTTTATGATTTATGCTGAACAAGATTAGATTTATTTAGCAACATCATATACAACTATCTATTAGCCGCAGAGCGTGCTGGGCTCATCTGAGGATCTGTTTGCTAAATGATAAACGCAATCATTTAAGTCGTCCGTGCGTAGTGAGACTTTGTTAGGGCGCAGATATGCAGATACGCAGTTGCCGTACACATCACATTTCAGCAACCTTAAGAACTGCATTATCTGCGCAATAAGCCTCCCAAATCCACATTGGTTATACAATCGCGTGCCTCAATATTCGTCCTAAGTACACGCAACGCGACGCACGCACGCAGCACGCACGGTGTACTGACTACAAGTAAACAGCGCTTCTATCAGAACATGTGGTTATTCATCTGTAGTGTCAAGCAGCATCGCTTCGCTTCTGCCAACGCAATGACACATAAAAAAATACAACTGACCTGATCATTATTGACGTCACGTGAAACACTACCTAATATAGAGGTACGGCATATATAATATGTGACCGGTACGTTCCGGTTAATCCGGACTGTACCCAGGTACGTTCCGGCAGTAAATGCCA
>NW_014579041.1:35668-39024 GCF_000485595.1 Priapulus caudatus
CCTGTAACACTTCCTGGGATTTTTCAGGCAGGCAGCCCGCAACCCCCAGGAGCAGTGGGTTCGTTATTGACCTCGTGTTTCCTGGGCCACTCTGATGTGTCTGCCCATTCCTAGCTAATTCTGGGACCCCTGTATATATAGTTTGCATATATGCTAAACTAATCCGGGGTGCTAAATTAAGATTGGGCCGATGTGTCGCTTCATACACGGGACACGAGTGTCTGTCTTTATATCGACTGGAAAGATACGAAATTACGAAAGCGCTGAGAAAATGCTGCTCAGATACCATCCTATTAAACCCAACAACCAACAATTAAGATAGGCTACTGAGGCAGCAACCTACTCCTACATCACCTACCCTCTTCCCGTAAGTCCGTACCCCCTCCCCTTTCCAACCAACCTACCTCAGCTATGAAACCCAACATCCAAGAGTCACGACAGCCTACTGACACTACTGACTGTCTACTACAGGCTAGTGAGGCAGCAACCTACTCCTACATCACCTACCCTCTTCCTGTAAGTCCGTACCCCCTCCCCTTTCCAACCAACCGACCCCGGCTATAAAACCCAACATCCAACAGTCACGACAGCCTACTGACACTACTGACAGTCTACTACAGGCTAGTGAGGCACCCACCTACTCCTACATCACCTGCCCACTTCCCGTAAGTCCGTACCCCCCTCCCGTCCCAATCCATCCCAACTCTCGCTAGCTGCTGGTCCATTGTCAGGTGCTGACTCTATCTATACACGGCAGCTTGCAGGGCAACGTGCCCGCGAGGCAATACGTGATGCACATAGGAACTACTGACTCACCCTCACCCGCGTGAGTGCGCCCAGCGGCACCTAAAGGCTGTCGATACTCAGGTCATATCCCTGCCTTACATACATACATACATTACCTACGTACGTACTAGTACGCTACGTACGCACGCCACGCACCACGCACGCACGCACGCACTGCACACAAAGATCCCGGCCCAACAAAAAAACCAACACACCATACACACACACACACATACTTCTATTATGGACTTTATAGCATAATACCATACATACAGACACACACACACGAACACGGGCACATCCACACGTGCACACACGCACACCGACACACGCCCGCGTCCGTGCGGCTCGCGTTCAATCGCACATAACACCTTAATACACTAATCCATGCTCGATCTTGGCACCTGTATCTAACCTGATATCTACCTGTTACAGTAGTAGCACCTCCATCTCCCGTACTGCAATGGCCTAGTACACACGCGAGCTGTATTAATAATGGCCAGCCGCCTCCGGCCTGCATTGAGAGGGCTTGACCGTTGTGGGCAGCGTAGAGCAACGAATAAGAGAGGAGAGAGAAGAGGAGTGTGAATCGGACGAGAGGCAGATACGAGACGAGAAAGCGGGGGGCGCCACCAGTGCAGGGGGCGCCACCAGTGCAGGGGGCGCCACCAGTGCAGGGGGCGCCACCAGTGCAGGGGGCGCCACCAGTGCAAAAGCCTTACTCTCCCCAGGTGGCGCCGGCGAAGCCTCGACGCCACTTTGACTTTGATCGGCGGCTGACGACGACGACGGACATCAATTCGCTGATGACGCGCAACCTGACCTCGCTTGAGGTCACGACGAAATACGCGACGGCTGGGCGGAGGACCGACGGCCGGCCGTGCGTCGCCACCGTGGTGCGCTCCAACACGCTGCCGACGCCCCGGACGACGGCGCCCCCTGGGGAGGCGAGACCTGCGTATACGCACCTTGACTGGCTGGATTACGGAGGCGTCGGGGACGGGTCGATGTTTGACGCGAAGAATCAGGGCGGCGTCGTCGGCAAGCCCGCCCTGCCTCCGCCCCGCCCTCCCCGCCCTCGCTTGTCGTTAGAGAGGGAGCCGGCCGTACCTCCCCGGCCTTCTCCTCGGAAGCTCTCACGCGGCGTCTCTGCGGAGAGAGAGCGCGGCTGGATGGAGGCGGCGCGGGGAGAGCCTACCGAAGCGCCACCTACGCAGACGAGTGCTGCTGGTGGCGCCACCTGGTACTACCACGCGGACGAGCTGGAGCCGCCCGTGCCGACTCGTCGCACCTCGACGGAGAGAACACCGGCGCCACCTGTGTGCGTGCCATCGCGTCCGCCGCCGCCACGACACCAGCAGAAAGCAACGGGTAAGTGCTAGTACTTAAATAAACTCGCGCGTGTTTTCTCATGTTCTCGACAAAGACGCTTGTGTGCGGACGTTTCTGGCACGTGCTGCCCTCTACATCGAATGCCGAACAATGAACAGGTGCGCTGCGCATCGACTGAAAGCTGGGTAAACAGCCAGAGGGCATTGGCTCTTGGCTCAGGTGCGCTTGTGCGCGTGCGTGTACCCATGCATGAATAATGACAAGTATGTGTTATGCTTCCATTCTCCCCCAGACGTGTGGTCGCATAACAAACTAATAAAAAACAAGTCGCTAGTAGGTGGGTATCCTATACATGAACTCGCAGCATGAACTGTTGTGCAGGCAGTGAGTGAGTGCTACTGCGCGCCACATCTAACTCCGTAGCACATACACACACGTGACGTAGCATAGTATAGTATGGCCACGCACGCACGCAGTCTCGCGTGCGTGTCCCCAAAATCTATGTGGTTATCTCACGAGCTTATTTACGCATTCCACTGCCTATATGTACGTAGCACACATACCGAGGGTCCCTCTACGTATCTATGGGTTTTAGGAGCGACGAGGTATTTGCGTTGACGCAGGCTGTCCTGGGCAGGATGTACATGACATATATGTCTGTAGAACTGCTACGTTAGCGATGTGATTGCGAATCAAATATTTCACGCGGCAGCGTGGTAGTGTAGACCCGAATTGCGCACTACACACGCTGAAGTCTTATAGAAGAACTGTACGAAAATTAGAGAGGGGAAGACAACGACAAGAAATAACCCGAAACGAATGATTTACTCGGAGACTATAGATAAGAAATTACAAGTACAATTTAAAAAGAGATCTCATTATTTCCAGAAAGTATGAGTTTTTCTCGCCTACTGTACAGTAGCTTAGTGAGCTAGCTAGGCGGCCCTTTTATAACTGACTGGCCGTCAGTGTCTCTGTGACACTTTGACACACTTGTTCTTCGGTCTGCCACGTGCATACGTACGTCGCGTGATGAGGTTTTACGTACTTGGTGCTATCGCTCGGCTCGCAGGTCGAACGCAGTTTTGCGTTTTTTCCGCGTGTTTCTGCTTCTACGATAGATAAGTGAGATTGCAGGCGAATGATACGAGTTGGCAGTGGTGAGTGCTGCTGTCATACTGTTACTGTTAGCGAGAGAGAGACAGAGAGAGCGAGAGAGACACAGAGAGAGAGAGAGA
>NW_014579041.1:39910-41171 GCF_000485595.1 Priapulus caudatus
GAGAGAGAGAGAGAGAGAGAGAGAGAGAGAGAGAGAGAGAGAGAGAGAGAGAGGACCGCGCGCGAGGGCGGTGACTGGGTGTTATATGTGTTATATAGATTTATAGTTCGTGATTTCTATGGCGGACTGACCCACAAGTCGACATAGGTCATGGCGGTAGTGAAAAGAATGGTAACCTGTATGGACGGACGTGTCACGCTCCACGTGAGGACGTCTTCTGCTACAGCCGCCGCGGGAGATCCGCGACCTCCTACTATGTGCGAGGGTGCGTGCGTGCGTGCGTGCGTGCGTGTGTGCGTGCGTGTGCGTGTGCGTGCGTGCGCATGGCAGCACTGTGGTCGGTAGGTGGTCCCGCGGGCGGCGGTAGGGAGCTGTGTCACACACGTCGTTAGCTCTGCTAACGATCAAACTGTCGCCTGCCTTTAGTTTAAGTTAACGGCATATACCGTTTCCCCGCAAGCCACAGCCGCACCAGAAAACACAGCCTAGATTAATGTATACGCCATATTTTTCGCCAATTCAGACTTGACGGACAATTTCGCGAGTGGTTAATTTCGCGGTCGGTGAATTATGAATTATTCGGTATTATTCGGTATGAATTGTGAATATTGAATCATGAATTATGAATTATGAAATATACAGCGTATACAGTATTCTGCTGACATCAGCCCCCCTCCCCCGCCCTCGTGCTCTGCTGTACGCACAAACTTACAACCGTAAGTTTGTACAACGCGTTACAAAGCGTAGCTAAATGTGGTAACTTACACAACGTTCAAACGCGGATCGAAGTTGAAATTTTCACTTCGGCGCGATAGGTGGCGCCGCGATCGCTGCCATTAGTTCCCGCTCGTCGGCTGGTCGTTTGCGCAAAGGATTAGAAGCGAATCGACGGTGAAAAGCGCTTTCTGATCTCGGCAGCAGCATTTTTTTCTCCAGCATTCATTCATTACCGGTGTAAGACTGCCAGTATAGCTTCGGGCGGGTTGTTTGCTCCTCGACTTTGCGCTGCTGCAGGGAAAGTGTCAACGTTCTTATATTAGTAGAAAATCAACGCGAATTGCGCGATACTGGCTCACGCTGTCAGGGGATTGAATAGGCCTCGCTTATCACCCCTCCCCCGCAATGTAGACCTCCCCCAGCCTTTCCCCAGAATTTATACGTCTCCCACCCCTTCCCACAATTTAGACCTCCCGCACCCCTTACCCGGAATTTAGACCTCCGCCGCCCCTTACCCGGAATTTAGACCTCCGCCGCCCCTTCC
>NW_014579041.1:42802-45282 GCF_000485595.1 Priapulus caudatus
GCGCGTTCTGTGCGTACGTGCGTGCGTGTGCGTACGCGCGTGCGTGATGGTCTGTACATCTATAAGACCTGCCCTTCGTTGAGCAACCGGTTGTGTAGTTGACAGATGCATGTCTATACGAGCGGTCATGATAAATGAATTATAGTGATTTATGTCAAATTTATACATCTACATCTCTGCGTTATATAAGCCGCGCAACCCACCCCCTTATTAATCATGCGGCGTTGGTCTTATACGAGCCAATATGCTAGTTAGTATGCGAGCCTATATTCTAGCGTTAGTATGCGAGCCTATATTCTAGCGTTAGTATGCGAGCCTATATTCTAGCGTTAGTAATGCGAGACAATATGTTCGGCCGGCCATCTATCTATATTCGCCATTGTGTGTGTGTGATGAGTTATGGGGAAATTTGCTCCGACTTCCGAGATTAAGGCAGAGCGCTGTGCATGCGCAGCCGCGTAGCTCGCGGGTGGTTCGTACGTGGGCATGCTCTAGAACTACAGCCATGCGCTCCACCACAGGCCTGGGCCTGTTCTAGAGCTATGTGTGGGCATGCTCACGCGCCCGACTCCCGTCTATAGTGAATTCTTTTCCCTTCTAGTGAATTCTTTCTAGCTGCTTACGTCGAAATGTGTCAGACTGCTAGAACGCCAGCCTACGGCATGTCGTGTCAGCTGGTCGAATTGACTGACGGAATAACGTGTTGTGTTTAAACTGACGAAACTGACAGAACTGTCCAGTAAAGATGAACATAACTCTTTTCTCGGCAGTGACGCTGTTAGCCCTCCGCTGTTATTTTGGGGGTGTTTTGCTCACGAATGACCGCGTTTATATCTGGCGTTTGAGGTTATACGCCGTACACGAATTAGCGTGAGAGAGTCGCAGTTAGTTCGTCGCTTGTGGCGATGGTCCGGTACACACATAGAAATATAACGCTAAATAGTCCAACTAGTTTTATTTCTATGGTTACACACCACAAACTAATTATTGCTCTCGTTGATGCATCATTTTCCGGCCGGAGTAGATCATGCTGTGCGTGATATGACGACGAACCAGCGAGGGAACGTTCGCACCCGGCAGATAGGTGCGATATGATATGACTACTAGGCACTTAAAAAAAACAACCTCAACCCTAACCCTAACCCTAACCCTAAAAAAAAAATTTTAATTAAATTAAAGTGTCTAGTAGTCATATCATATCGAACCTTTCTGCCTTCTGCGGAACGTTCGTTGCTCGGTAGATACGATACTGTTCGTCATAGTTGTGTCACAAACGCGCGCGCGTCCTTCGCTAGCATGGCAGACGACAGGACGCGCGGGGGTCACGGGGCGTGCAAACAAACAGCACGGAGACATGCAGATGCGCCTATATAGGTTATGCCTTTGTTGTGCACCGCAAGCGCGGTCGAGATATTGCGATAAGATTCCGTGTCGTTGTGTGTCTCCCATGGTTCCATCACAGAGCCCGGGGGGGGTATAATTCGGGAAATATATGCAACACCTACTAGTTCATAGTTGGGCGCGCCGATGTTAGATGTGTTTTATCAAGACGTGTATCTCAATAGTATCAGGGTTGAGTAATTACTAATTTGTCATTATTCACCTCTGATAATATTTACTGTTGTTTGTTGATGATTTTGTTACGCATACGTCTTTATCTGTAATGTCCTATTGTTCTCATGCCGTTGTAAAAAAAAAACGTCAACACGTCGTCCTTGCGATACTATATTAGATGTAGAATATATAGAAGTAGGTGTGAGATGGACGAAAAGTCACAGCGTGCTAGAGAAATGTGAAGCGCAAATGTCGGACTGCGTGGTTAAGTACGCGGGTGAGCTCGTGTAAGCAAGTATAGATGTAGCTGACGTAAGGAAATTGATGTGAATGTATCCGTGTATGTACGTGCGTGCGTGCGTACGGGCGATCGTCCGTGCATGTGCGTGCGTGCGTACGGGCGATCGTCCGTGCATGTGCGCGTGCGCTCGCGTACGCGTTTGCGTGAGTGCGCGTGCAAGTGTGTGCGTACACGCGCGTGCGTACGCGTGCGCGTGTGTTCTCCGTGTATGGTCCGCTCGACCACAAGCTCGACCACATGACCTTCTCTAAATTATTTCGCGGCACTCTGCCCCTGTGTCACGTCTAACGCGCGTACGCGCACGCACGCATACACGCACGTACACACGCACGCACGCACGCACGCACGCACGTACACACGCACGCATACACGCACGTACACACACACACACACACACGCAAGCACGGCCTTGTACCTTGCCACGTTGGCCGCCTTTCTTTGGGCCCGTTGCCAGTTTAGATGTGGTTAATCAGTGCTATCATATGTACGGATCAGCTGCACTAATCCATGCTTGTCTGAGACTTTAGTTCGATCTTCTCTCCCGCTGTCTATTTCTCTTTCTCTTTCCCTTTCTTTTTCTCTCGTGTTCTCTCTCTCTTTCTCGCTCCCGCTGTTTCGCTCTCTC
>NW_014579042.1:0-11334 GCF_000485595.1 Priapulus caudatus
AGAGAGACAGGAGAGACAGAGAGACAGAGAGACAGAGAGACAGAGAGAACAGAGAGACAGAGAGAGAGAGAGAGACAGAGAGACAGAAGGAGAAGAGACAGAGAGACAGAGAAAGAGACAGAGGACAGAAGCAGAGAGACAGAGAACAGAGAGAAGAAGACAGAGAGGACAGAGAGAAGAGAAGACAGAGTAGACAGAGAGAAGGAGAGACAGAGAACAGGAGACAGAGACAGAGAGGACAGACAGAGACAGAGAAGGACAGTATGCAGACAGAGAGGGACAGAGGACAAGAGAGACAGAGAAGACAGAGAACAGAAGATGACAGAGAGACAGAGAGACAGGAGAGACAGAGAACAGGAGACAGAGAGACAGAGAGACAGAGAGCAGGAGACAGGAGAGGACAGAGAGAACAGAGAGAAGAGAGACAGAGAGACAGAGAGGAGAGAGACAGAGAGACAGAGAGACAGAGAGACAGAGGAGACAGAAGACAGAGAGACAGAGAGACAGAGAGACAGAGAGACAGAGAGACAGAGAGACAGAGCAGACAGAGAGACCAGGAGACAGAGAGAGAGACAGAGCAGACAGAGAGACAGAGAGACAGGGAGAGACAGAGAGAGAAGAGATGCGAGAGGAGAGAGATGAGAGAGAGAGAGAGAATGAGAGAGAGATGAGAGAGAGAGAGAGAGATGAGCGGGAGAGAGAGAAGAGAGATGAGAGACGAGAGAGGAGAGAGAGAGCAGGACGACGAGAGAGAGAGAGAGAGAGAGAGAGAGCTGAAGGAAGTGCGGGTGGTAATTTGCACATGCCACGTTATAGAAGCGGGTGTTGATACATGTGACAGACTATATAATTATGGGGAATGCACATTATCGAAGTCGTAAAAGTTAAACGCCTGCGGGCCAACAAGGCAGGCAGGCAGGCAGGCAACAACAACAAGCATTAACAAGGAGCCAACTATATGCTGCTGGGGACACTGTCTCGTTGTCAGCTATAAGGAGACCTCACGTTCTTTGTGATATATCTTCAACAATACATCCATCTGCTTACACACAGCGCTGGCGCATCCTGAGAGACGATCGTTAGTCATATTAAAGATGCAATCCCCCACACCCTGTCTTAACCCCAGTGCAATCTTTTTGTTCTAAACAGCCCTCATTGAAACCAGTTTTTGTCGTGCTGACTACAGTAATGCTTGTCCTAAAAGTCCTTAAATTAAAGGAGGAGAGAGTCTCAAGTCTAGAGAGACTCCCGGTCCCCGTGTACACCTTCGTGGTGATCAACTGGTTGCGATCAGATTCAAAGAGGACTCGTTAAGACAAAAAAGCTGAATATAACACCATACACTGCGGCTTCCATCACCCAAAAAGCAGAGGATGATTAACGAGCGACGTGTACATTCAAGAGGCAAATAGGTGTCAGTGGTCTCATGAACTGATGTCTGCTGGTACAACATGCCATGTATGGTCTAGGCGACTACATCGAGACTTAAGGGTAAGACAAATTACAAAGCTTATCAAAATCATCAAGTCTGCGAAATCAAAAGCCACGCTCTCTACGTGAGGCTAAAGAAATCAAAGCCAAATACTTGCAAGGGCTGCAACTCTCACACAAATGACCGTTGTGACTCACGCGTTTTGACAAATCTCACGCTCTCACGCTGATCTTCACAATATCTCACGCACAGCCAAAAAATGCTGAGATATCTCCACGCATAAAATATCTCTTATGAATAAAACGTCTGAAATATCCACGCCACTAGCAAAAAAATCTTAAAATATCTGAAAACAGTACACTCTTTAGTTGCACCAAATTGCCAAAATTGAAGTTATAAAATGCACCAAGGCTCCCTACCGTAGGGAGGGGGGAAACCCACTCTCACCCACACCCCCTCGGATCCGATTCGCTCCCTCGCATCTCACTCTCACGGATCACCCAATGTTTGGCAGGCCCTTGTACTTGTTCACCTCAAGGCCCACAGCATCCTCAACCAAAGCAGAGACTAAAGGCCCAATATGGAAGCAGAGAAGATCGAGGTTACTGAAGAACAAGCTTTTGCCATGGAAGATTCTACAAGAGCCTCGACGGAACCATTTGTCGACAAGATTGCAAGCATTTCCTTGGCCTGAGTAGTTCCGGCTCAAAGGGGGAGACAGAAAAGCTGATCATTATCAGCCCAGGACCAGCACTCAACACCAGCATACCATCGACGCAACATCCTCCAAGGCAAAGACGTCAACAGTACAGTCGGCAGAATGTGACAGCCAAGCCAGAGCAAGACCATCAGCCCACATCATCGCCGATGCCACAGTGACTGGCCCCAACGAGTATCAACAAAGCCGCATAAACAAGGTAAACCCAGCTATCTGCACTTGTCAATCGCCAGATGAACTTGAGTGCTGATTGGGTGGTGACCAAGCTACCTGAACAAGTGGTATGAACATTACTCACGAAGACCAGTTACAACATCGGCAGGACACTACCATAATGTGGGGATATGGCGTGCAGACCAGATCGCATAGATACCTGCAAACCACCCTGATATTGTGTTCCACAGACAAGAAGGAATGAAAGTGTCAATTGACACTGTAGCTCAACCACAAAAAAGGACAAATGACGAGTGAGGTGAGAAGTCAGTTTTAATTGAGAACCATTGACGTACATATATAGAAACGAAAAGTATATAATGGAGAGACTCCCAATTTTCATACTCTTTCGAAATAATATATAATCTGCTAATTTTTTTAATGTGAAAATAATACAATAATTTATATATTAAATTATAAAGTAATTTATAAACACAAATAGAATCACATTTGTGACGGTAGAATGGCGCTTATCACTCGCTTTGATGTTTTCTTAGCCATTGAAATCATTAATATAATATATCATTAAATAATAATAAGATAATAAATCAATAGTATAAATCATAATATGGTTTCATAGCAGGAAGTTCCTAGCATTAAAGATATTGTCATGAAAATCTTGTAAAACGAACCAGAGAGATGTGACACCACAGCGACTGTTTGTTATCTGCGTGTATATAAGAGCCTAATATAATTGCCAAACCTACCACTAATTTGATAATTTTTTTTAAATATCAAAACCCCTAGCCTTATTCATTCACATACCAAACAAGAAGCGAAGAGGTCTGGCCTCATCTCGAGGTCTGTTGCTACGATTATATACGTTATTAAAATTTCAGTCTGTGCGTAGTACCACATTGGTTAGCGCGCAAGATATGCCAGACACGCATGTGCGTACACCATCATTGATTAGGACACGCCCACTTATCGCAAGATGGAGGAGTAGCGGGGCAGGGAGTGGCGGAGAAATGGGGCGGGGGGAGGCCGGTGGGGAAGGGGCCGGGGAAGGGTGTCGGGAGGGCGGGAAGGGGGAGGTGGGGAGGGGCCCTCTAATAGCAAAAGCAAGTTCACATCCATGTTGAACAGGTCAACAAATCCATGTTTAACCCTCCTCTTGAGGGTCAAAAGGTTTATCAGACACTTACCTCTTCGCCTGTCAGTGGAAAGCAGATCTTCAGGCGTCCTTGCAATAAAGCCTAAAAATATAGGTCACCGTCTGAAACAAAAAGTTTTTCAAATCGCCTCCGGTTCAGACATGTCACTTCAGAAAAAGTCTAAAATCTGCCCTGTGCCATGGACTTTAGACCTGCTGACCTCCATTTCGGCCACGCGTGATGGCTTTTCCTACCATGATTGGCTATAACCGACTTATCAGAGCCATAGGTCGACGCCGTTTAGATTTGTGCCTCATTTGACATTGCCTCCCTATACCTTAAGTTAAGGAGTGAATGGTCCCCTCGTTTACACCTCTATGACCTTGCGACCTTTGACCCAGCTTCACAGTCCCAACTCGTTTCGGATCTACCCCCCCCCCCACGTCCCGATATCGTGACCGTACGTCGACGGCGTTAGATTTGTGCCCAAACTGTTGACGGCTACGGACGACGGACGCAACGGACGAATCATGCGATTTCTACAAGCCTGCATCTGACTATGATGCAATGATGCTAAAAATGAAGCAAAATCCGTTGAACCTTAAAGGCCTCATTTAGTTGATGCAAAATAGTTACATTGTATATCAAATTAACTATTTATGCTACAACTACTGAGAAATTTAACAGGTTTGAATTGGTCTTTGCGGTTGTATGAGAAAAAAATATTTTTGATGACTTCACAATGTAAGAGAATCTTGCTGGACGCAAGAAGCGCCCCCCTATCTTTTTTCCGCGTGACGTAGCGTTGACGTCAGGCGAGGCACTCCGCTTGTTGACCACGTTTGCCAAGCTGTGTACAATGAGCCAATGTGAACACCGATTCGAGATCGGCTCTAGACTTATCAGTTTCGTACATACGGGGGGGGGGGGGGGGGGGTGGGGGGGGGGGGGGGTGTGGGGGGGGGGGGGGGGGGTGGTGCAGATCGGATAAACAGTCATCAGCATGAAATGAAGATGAAAATGACAGATTAGATTATAGGACATTGAGTGGACAGCATAGTTGAAATATGTTTCAGCCGAGTACATGTCTTGAGCCAATTGGCCAACGGACTTACCGGCCATCGTTCATGAGTGATGTCATAGGCCAGACGTCGAACCAGAAGGAACGACTGCCAAGTTAAGTGTCCTGCAATCGTGGGGGATTAGGTATTTTCCATTGTAAATTTGTAGGTAATAGCGTGCACCAAAATGAAATGCTTTTGCTTTCGGTACTAGGCCAGAATAGGGCCGGCGGCCGTGGGCCCGACTCATATGTCTATACGGCACGGCGGTCTTATGGAATAAGATTAAATAGTGGTCCTATAATGCACGTGCGCGCAGTATGGCCGACCCATATCGTAGAATCGAAGAAGGGGAGAGGAGAAGCTGCGTGAGAAGTGAGGAAGGGAGCAGAAGGTCGGTGGAGATAGGAGGAAGGGAGACAGAGAAGCTGGTGGAGAAGGAGGGAGGGAGAAGAGATCGAGCGTGGTGGAGAAGGAGCGGAGAAGGCTGGGGGGAAGGAGGAGGGGGAGAAGAGAAGGTGTGGACGGGGGGGGAAGCTGTGGAGAAGAGAGGAGGCCGTGAGAAGTGGGTGGAGAAGGTAGGAGGGAGAGGAGGGGGAAAAGGGGAGCTGATTGGATGGGGAGGGGAGGGGGGAGGAGAAAGCTGTTGGAGAAGGGAAGAGCGGGAGAAGGGTGAGAGGGAGAACGGTGAGTGGAGAAAGAGGCGTGGGGAGAACGGCGGGCCGGGGACCGCAGGTGGATGAAGAGGGAGGGGAAGGGAGAAGGTAGTGGAGGAGGCGGGAGAAGGAGAAGGTGGATGGCAGGAGGGGGATAAGGTGGTGGAGGGAGGGGAGAAGCTGGTGGGAGGAGTTTTTTTTTCAACCGATTATGACTGTACGTAACTTTAGCCTCAAGAAACTGCTATTGCTAATGCATAGGGTTAGAATCCCCTAGTTTATATCACAATAGTATAGCCAATCCCGTCGCACAGCCTGGCTCGGGCTACTGCTAACTTGTAAGAATTTCTCATTCTAACTAACTGACTTTATAATTATAGTGATTAATTATAAGCAATAGCCAATAGTAGGTAAATGTTTAGCGTTAGTTGGAAATTTATGCAGCGACGTACGATAGAATTTATGCAGTATATTTGTAATAATATTATTTCACAGTGTAAATGAGCATTAGCTTCTTGACTCTTGTATTGTAGAAAAACTCAGGTAATATACATATACAGATATGAGTATATAGATTAATATATCATGCATGTAGCGGTAACCTGCAGGTTGATCAGTTAAACGTAGGTTTGGCAACCGATTTTCATATGTGCTGAGTTATTAATGTGGTTTAATCAGTAGTAAGTCTACAATGCAGCTATAAATATTATTATATATATATCGATATATATATAATATAATATAATATATAATATATATCATGTCATACTAATTCTAATATGACAGTTGAGACCATAATACTTCAATTTGTATTGTAAGTATATATCTTGGTTATATATGTATAGCCTAACAGTCGAGTGATCGCTTTGTTGACTCACTGCAAGTGATGCAGGCTTTGGTGTTGCGATGCAACACGGAAGACCTAGCCTGACGTCACAGGCCGTATTTTCCACCTGGCTGGCGTTAATGGCAGAATAAATGTTTTCAATATTCATAGACACCAACATCAAGACGGTTTTCAATATCACAGAAGAAACCAAAAAATTATACGAATGCTTTTGTTATTTACGTAGTGAATACGTAGCTTGGTCAAATAATTACTGTAAAAATTTGACAGGTTTAGAGATATCATAAGAAGCCTTTACTGACTAATGGCAATTACCCATTCATTTGCAAAAAATTGCCGTGGGCTCGAAAGTACGTCGACTGGCGTGCTCCAAAATAGGACGTATTAATATGCGAGAGAACAGCGTAAAAAACTTAGTACCCAATTATCAAACATGTGGGTCAACGGATTTCCGTTGGTTATCGTTTTACCGTAGCCAAATGTTGACGGACAGACGGACGTACGCACGCGACGACGACCCATTGTCAATTAGCTCAGCTTGACGCATGTCAAGGTGAGCTAAAACGACGCATGCTGATGACGTAGCCAGTTACCAGATGCAGGCGAATGAGATTGGATAATTTAATTTTCAGAGTCGAAATTTTAATTATGCAAACAGAGGAGCGAGCAATGCGAGGACCGGTGGTCATCGCCGTCTAGGGGGGTCTGGGGGCAGATGCTCTCCCTGAAATTTTTTTTAAAAGAATGGATGCAATTGCGTGCCATTCTAGCTATTCTGAACACATTATAGGAGACTCTTGAATCACCTTTTCAAAGTTGTCCAAAGGAAACAAACGAACTATAATAGGAAATCAGCGGCGGCTGAAAATACGGCAAATATTTTATTAAAATGGCTCTAGACATATATGATCTTTTTCCTCGTTTCCACCCCGTTCGGCATTGCATTGTTTTACTCAGACAATAAGCTGCCTTGCTGCGACGAGCATTTTGAATGAAAAAAACACAATGCGAATGGAAACAATCAGCTGCATATAGATTCAATCCACAAACATGCACACAGCAACATGTCAAACCGGCCCCAGCCAGGCATGATCGTTACTTGATCAGCTATCCTCAAATGTTTGCCCTCTACTGCAGCCTGTGAAACGGAGGATTAGTCTTTTCTGGGATACGCAAAAAACAGAAATAGATACACTGTATACTTCGCTGTCAGCCTACTGTCTACACTCTACAGTCTACAGTCAGGTGCTGTTGAGGGTATATAATTTAAATTGTTACATTGTTACCACCCTCCCAATTTTCTCAACGAATTTAGACGTTTCACAAAATCGGCCCCTAGGACTGTCAAATCCGCAGATTTCCGCGGAAGAATCTCATCCCTGCAGATGATACTAACATCATGGTGAAGGAAACAGACAAACTCACCAAGTACAAAGATCTGGAGATCGAAATTAGGAGGATGTGGAATACTAAGTGGATCATCATCAAATGGTGTTTATGGCAATAGCTGCCAGCAGCTAGGCAGACACATGACAGGAGAGAGGAGGGGGAGATAACATAATTAAAGAGGAAAATAAAAATGAAAAAGACTCACCGCTACCCACTTCATTAGCCAGCCTGTCTGAACAGTAGTACGCATATTTCAGAGCGGTACTTACTGTATACGCCATATTTTTCGCGTACAGATATTTACGCAAATTCAGACTTGACGGACAATTTCGCGAGTGGTTAATTTCGTAGTCGGTGAATTATTAATTATTCGGTATTATTCGGTAGGAGATATTCGCGTGTTGTTATTTTCGCGGTCGGGGACGCATTCGCAAAATTTGCGAAAATTAAACCACTGCGAAATATACATCGTATACAGTAATTGGGGACATTGCTATTCGATGAAATAGAAGTCAGAAGTAGGTATCGGCATGACTCTAGACAAGAGATGTGTGCTCAGCATAAACAGACACCTGTCTATATAGGACATTCTTTCTGTGTTTTTTGTTCGAAGTGGCAGTGGCATAGCCAGGATTTTTTAACGGGGGGAGGGGGGCAGAAACAGCGAACTGCGCAAAATAGTGGATGACTTAAAATTTCAATGGTTCCTCCTCCTGCGTCTCCAGTCTCCACACCCTACGCTCCCCCACCTCGCAGCTTCGTAATCTTTGTTTTAGGTGCCATGCATAAAGGCGACATTTTTGTTCGTTGATCTCTGCTACCAATATATATAAATGGAGGGGTGAAAAACAGGCGGGGGGTATGGGGGTTCTCCCCCAGAAAATTTTTAAAATGTAGATCGCAGGAGATGGTAGTTGAGGCACTTTTGAGTACACTAGCTGGAACCCGCGCTAAGCGCGGGCTTAGTGACTGTGATGCATGTGTTACCAGTAGTATTATGTGTAAAGGCCCGCTTATGTCGGCCCTACGACCTAGTCGCCGACAAGATTTGAATATCGTACGTCAAAAACCGGCCAGATCGCCGATAAAAACATCGGCGACCAAACTCGACATGAGTTCTCTTACGATCGAAAATACGGTCGCCGACTGCGATCGCAGGAATAGAACATGTTCTATTTCTATGCGGCTGTCGGCGACAAATCGTGAGTGGCAGCCAATCACCGCACGGTCCGCAGCGTGTCGAGTCACATGATTATCAAAAGTCGAATGATTAATAAAATGGCAGCCTACACGCCACTCGTCAGCAGTTTACAAGGAGGGATTATTGCACAAACCCTTTCTCAAATATATATTAAGTTTTCCGTATATCACATAAACGGAACAAAACACGAAATGTACCAAAGGTACCGTACCCAGGGTACGTTCCGGCAGTACCCTAGGGGACATCACAGGCACTTGGAACGTCTCAATAAAAATTTAAAAAAGTAAATAAACACGAAATGTACCAAAGTCTTAATGTTTCTCTGCTCTATTTCGCCTATAATCACCTGTAAATGCCAGTCAAATGCTCATCTGCAACACGCAAGTACACCGAACGCGCGCGCTGCGCACAAACAACATGAATAAGAGATATAGCGCCCCCTATTTTCAGGCAAATGTTTACCTTTTTTGTTTTCTTTTTTACGGTTTTTAACCGAGTATAGTTTAGAACCCGTTCCGTGTATTCATCGATCTCTTCTGTGAATTTGGCGCTATTTGGATCCAAACTAACGGAGCCTTTCATTAACATACATACATACAACATTCGCCAAATTAATGTAAGATGGACAGCCTTCATTCTGACTACGACAATTCTCTTTTTAGTAGAACAATTTTTTTTTTTTTTCTTTTGGATTAACAGGGGGGCCATGGCCCCCTTTGACCCCCCCCCTAACTACGCCACTGCTAAGTGGCAGTTAAATACAGTCAACCCACCTCTGTAGAACTGCAACCTGTCTATAAGAGACAGGACACACAGCGTTTCCCTAGGGTGGCCCTTACACACAGGTGTTATATAGTGTCCTGTCTGTCATACCTTCTGCTCTGCAGCGCTCGTCAGATGCTGTAGTCTGGTGGTCATGTTAGAAGGACTCTGTTCAAACGCTGCCACGACGTGACCCTGCAAACCAACAAGCACCACGTGAACATGAGCAGTGCTCAGATGCACACACACGCGCACGCACCCGTACGTGTACCCACGAGCAGATACACGCGCACGCACGCACGCGCGCGCATTACTGTAACGGTGAACCAAACAAAAACAAAAGAATTCCACAACATGAAATCTAGAACCACACGTACACGGATTCAATTGGATTTCACACCGTCGCAAAACCGCATCTATACTGCAAACTATGAAAACGAGGCTCTCACATTCCTTTTATTTCATCGCGGCATGCAACACCTTTTTTTGAAAGTCGCATCCATGAACCGCACAGTACGTAAATCTCAATTATAAAAATAGTAACATCGTTCTTGCAACTCACGAATTACACGTATTCATGAAAAGCCCCATTGTTCACTAGCAGCTTCTGCGCTTACGTGTAATGTACGTAAAATTAATTACTCCTGCGCTAATGTATAACTACTAAATCAATACTCTCATTTCATTACAACTATTAGCCTGCTTACGCATATAATATAAATTAAGCGTTTACGACTAGCTATCCAATCGACAGTCTGGTATTAATGTTACACTACTACTGTTACTTATTTTGTTATGCTTATACAATTGAAAATCATTAAACTGGAAATTTCAGAGATTAGAACTCACTCGCCAAGTATAAATGTGATTTAGATGCACGAAAGACATACCTGATAGAATTAGGACGTGGTTAACCCTCACAATAATCCAGTTTATTGCTACTGTGGCTGCATACCACGTGAAAATTTCAGCGCTTCTTTCCTCGTGCAGTGTGCGAGAATGTTAGGAACTACATAATCAAGTCCCAGCCCCTCAGCAATCATGAGATATCGTGGGAAGCACTTAAATAAATTGCATACATGCAGCCTCATCATTTGAACAAACATGGATGCAATCGTGGTCAACAACAAAACAATGTCCAGCACGGTACACGCGTAGAATACTTCATACTATCCAAATTTATTACTCAACACGTGCGTAGCTGCACACGTGTAGGTAAAACTGTAAATACAAAATAATGCACACTAAATATTACGTCGCTCATGTCATGTAATGTTCACTATATCCAACGCTATATAACAAAGATCCAAATTATAAGAAATTAGGCGAGAACCAAGAGACAACACTTACAATGTATGGTGCATCGTGGAAGAAATGCGCGAGCGCACGCGAACATATGAATACGGCTCAAGCAGCAAAAGGGGCCCGCGCCACGCACAACAGACGCTTTTATACCGCGACAAGGAAACCCGCGAGTCACATGACTAAAACATAATGTAAACGAGCCGAACCGCAGCCTAGCTGAACTGCTTAAATACCGCGCAAAACAAGAACTGAACAGTGCTAGAAATACTACAGTATATGACACGCTTAACAGAAATGATGAGAAGAAATAACACTCCCCACCTTGAACTACGTTCAACAAAATAAAGGAAGAGGAAGAGCCCTCTAGTAGCACGATCTTTGAGATCGGGCGGACGATACGCGTCGCCTTGGTTCTCACTTTGGCTGATCTGACGAGACCGTCTCTGCCCTTATTAACTTCTATCACGAAGCCAGGCGCGCAAATCCATTTTGAAAAGTGGGGGGGACACGAGTAGCGAGCACGTGAAGGGGGGTCTGCGGGGCTCTCCCCCAGAAATTTTTTGAAAATAGACCCACTCAGATGCGTTTTCTGCTCGAGTAGGGGGGGTCCGGACCCCCCCCCTACACTCTCCTGCACACACACACACACACACACG
>NW_014579042.1:11344-12355 GCF_000485595.1 Priapulus caudatus
ACCGTACGTCGAGCGGTTAAGATTTGTGCCCAACTGTTGACGGACGGACGGACGGACGGACGGACGGACGGACGGACGCACGCACGGACGATCATGCGATTCTACAAGCTGCATCTGACTATGTCAGATGAGCTAAAAATTAATGCCATAATGGTAAATAAACACGAAATGTACCAAAGGTACCGTACCCAGGGTACGTTCCGGCAGTACCCTAGGGGACATCACAGGCACTTGGAACGTCTCAATAAAAAAAAAGTAAATAAACACGAAATGTACCAAAGTCTTAATGTTTCTCTACTCTATTTCGCCTATAATCACCTGTAAGTGCCAGTCAAATGCTCATCTGCAACACGCAAGTACATCGCACGCGCGCGCTGCGCACAAACAACATGAATACGAGATATAGCGCCCCCTATTTTCAGGCAAATGTTTACCTTTTTTGTTTTCTTTTTTACGGTTTTTAACCGAGTATAGTTTAGAATCCGTTCCGTGTATTCATCGATCTCTTCTGTGAATTTGGCGCTATTTGGATCCAAACTGACGGAGCCTTTCATTAACATACATACATACAACATTCGCCAAATTAATGTAAGATGGACAGCCTTCATTCTGACTACGACAATTCTCTTTTTAGTAGAACAATTATTTTTTTTTTTAATTTTTGGATCAACAGGGGGGCCATGGCCCCCTTTGAACCCACCCCCCTAACTACGCCACTGCTAATTAAGTGGCAGTTAAATACAGTCAACCCACCTCTGTAGAACTGCAACCTGTCTATAAGAGACAGGACACACAGCGTTTCCCTAGGGTGGCCCTTACACACAGGTGTTATATAGTGTCCTGTCTGTCATACCTTCTGCTCTGCAGCGCTCGTCAGATGCTGTAGTCTGGTGGTCATGTTAGAAGGACTCTGTTCAAACGCTGCCACGACGTGACCCTGCAAACCAACAATTACGCACCACGTGAACATGAGCAGTCATTGATATATATAAACACGATATATATATATAT
>NW_014579042.1:13224-15125 GCF_000485595.1 Priapulus caudatus
CGTAGCAATAAAAGATGGTAAGGCGTAAGCGCTCTCGAATCACTTACATCATCGCTACTCTTGGTGATATGCCGACTGTTGATAATGTTTTCTACTTCGCAAAATAGCGTCTCCAGCACTTCGTCCGTCAGTCTGTGATTCCCGCGCAGCAAGGCATTGAGCACCTTCCTGATCGAACGAATCATACGTTCCCAAATGCCACCCATATGCGATTTGAGTTAATTCCTTCTCGTAGCGTTGCATCTGCACGTGCTTCACTATAATTCGCTCTGCTGAACCCATTTCATCAACGCATATGCGATCTCCGAATTTAGCTTGACCTTTTCTCTTTAGCTTATCCTTTATCCTGATCCACCAACACAGAGCCCTCTTAAGCCTATACCAGCTAGAGCAGTGGTTCCCAACCTTTTGGACCCCCCCACCCCTAATTTTTTTACCCTATCTCCTGGTACCCCTTCGCCCACCATAACAGGGGCGTGTAAGGATTTGTACCAGGGGAGGTTCTAACCGTAACTCAAACTTGCGAGCACGCGAAGGGGGGGTCTGGGGGCCCTCCACCCGAATTTTTTTGAAATTAGACCCCCTTAGACGCGTTTTTCTGCGCGAGCAGGGAGGGGGGGCCCGGACCCCCTGGACCCCTCCCCCCCCTGTACACGCCCCTGCATAAGCAAAATGAAGAACCAACACTGATGTATTGTCATGAATATTTTGACATCATGTTTTTGTTTTATTAATGCAGTCGCACAGCGAATTTTTCCAATCAAGCGCACTGTGCCCTAAACGACAGTTCAATGAGAAGACTGCTGCTGCATGGCAGAAACTAACTTTTTGAACTGCGGTTCAGTTTTTGACAGACTGACTCTCAGATGGGTAACTGCCGACTCTTGAGGAATGCCTTTGCTTCTCTCACCACATTAACATACGCATCTTGAACCTCAAAGAAATACCCATCACTATCGTCGATATCTCCGTCGTCAGTGAGGAGCACATGACAACCCTCGTGTGCGTTAGAAAACTCGGAAAATACTCCCTTTAATCTCCGAAGTTTTGCTTCCGTCTCTTCATAATCTTCCTCTGCCACCAGGCGCTTAATGATGTTACCTTCCTTGGTGAGTTCCCTCTTCCTTGCCGTTCTTAACTTCTTGCACTCCGCCATGTTGTCAAATTCTTGACGTGGATTCGCCTCATGCAGTCTTAGCTCATAGACTTTTCTTGCTCATGTCCCCCAGGCACGTATACCATTACTCATGTAGTTTTACTCATGTACTTCTGCTTCATGTAGTTTTTACTCATGTACTCCTGCTTCATGTAGTTTTACTCATGTACTCCTGCTTCATGTAGTTTTAACTCATGCACGTCCTGCTTCATGTAGTTTTTACTCATGTACTCCGCTCATGTACGTTTTACACATGTACTCTGCTTCATGTAGTTTACCTTCATGTAGTACCTGCAATCATGTAAGTTTACTCTATGTACTGCCTGCTTCATGTCGTTTCTTACACATGTAACTCCGCCTGCTTCAATGTATTTTTAACCCCTCATGTCCTCCACTTGGCCTCAATGTAAGCTCTTACTCATTGCCGCTACTGATCCATACATTTCTTTACTGTTAAACGTCTCGTGCGTGATACATCAATACTCCAACTCGCATCTTTCGATATCTCCAAATATTATTACTCAACACGTGCGTTGCTCACACGTGCAGCGTAAAACTGAAATACAAAATAATAATGCAACACAAATATTCAGCTCGCTCATTGCATGTAATGTTCACTATATCCAAACGCCTATATAACAAAGATCCAAATTTATAAAGAACATTAGGCGAGAACCACAGAGCAAACATCTAACAATATTGGTTGCATCGTGAAGAAAGCGCAGAGCGCACGCGAACACTATGG
>NW_014579042.1:15928-37963 GCF_000485595.1 Priapulus caudatus
ATCAGTCTAGCGCGACAGCCTAACTTACCTACGCAGGAGGCAGGCATCTTGACCTAGTCTTAGGATCCCACAGTGTGCGGCAGAAGCGCCTTAGTCCAGCAATTCTGGATATCAGCGCACACTGACCCCCCCCCCCCCCCAAGTTAATCGAAAATAATCACATGAGCCGGAGAAATGCTCTAGATCAATTTCACATACCGTTTTTCCAAACGTTGAAACGACAGCTAGCAGCAGCTTTGCATATTTGATGCTGCTACACAGGCGTGTCGACTCTTGCAACAGTTTAGCTGCTAGTTTACGCTGTAGTGTCTCATCTAGACTCGGTTGTCCACTAACAATCAACTGCACAATTGGGACGACCTCATCAGTCCACAAATACATCGGCTCCAACGTGTAACTGTATGAAATAAATATTTCATTGGCTCATTACGATAGACTGTCTTCGTTGAAACTTTTAGCGTGTAACCGTATGAAATAAATATTTCATTGGCTCATTACGATAGACTGTCTTCGCTGAAACTTTTAACGTGTAACTGTATGAAATAAATATTTCATTGGCTCATTACGATAGACTGTCTTCGCTGAAACTTTTAACGTGTAACTGTATGAAATAAATATTTCATTGGCTCATTACGATAGACTGTCTTTGCTGAAACTTTTAACGTGTGCCTTACCACAGTAATCATGTTGTGAAGCAAAATCTGCTAAAAAGTGTATTATTTTAAGGCATAGCATTTTAATTAACACTATTACATTATAATTATATCAATGGGTAACTAATTACATACATACCTAAACACAAAGGTTTTGCTTTCACTGAGTAACGTGTCCTTCACAAGTCTAGCGATCAAGTCACATTGTACAGCACCTACAAAAAATAACAAATTATGGACTGAATCAGATACTAGTACAAGCCCCTAAAACAATTTCCACATTATTTAAAATACCTATTTAAACACGTGGTACTGGACAAAAGCAATGTACCATGTCATTACAAATGCATAGGTTGACATCTTCTGTGAAACTGTGTCAATAAGCAAACATATGTGACAATGAGTAAACTCTGAAAGGATCCCATAGCAATTTATGCCAAGGCTTAACACCATCTCCATTTTCAACAGCCATACGTTCCCAATTTCTAGTTCATGTGATGGGCACAGAATGTTACAATACTTGAGTATAATAGAATAGAAAACTAAAAACTTTATACAGCCTGTGGTCTAACGTGTTTAACGTCTACTTTAACACGTACCAATAGCATTATTTTTAAAGCAACTGAGAATCACCCCTTCAGCAACCTGCTTCTGAAACTGCTTTGCAAATGAGCCTATTGTTGTCATGAGGAGTCTCGATGGAGTGTGCTGCAACCCTGCTACCTGATGAACAGAGAATAACACGCTTGCTAAAGAGCTCTATCCTGCTCCACCTTCCACATGCACACTCTAGTTACACTAGAATTCCATAACAGAGCAGATAGATTCATAAGCATCATAATGGCGATATTTATTCTGATGTAAATACCACTATAAAACCTAACCCTATAACTGGCACCAACAGGTACATGAAAGATGTTAAACCACATGCAAGATGTACCTTTAGTCATACCAAGATATCTTGGTGGATGCACAAACCTTGGGGTAAATTGCCTGTTCGCAAAACTGCACACATGCCGAGTAACTCATGTCTGTGTGTTGATCTCTTAGGTTGGTGCAGATTCCCGCAAGTTGCTTTACATCGACAGAATCCAATTGCAAGAACTTACATAGATGCGAAACCTGCAGACATGCACACGCATAATATAAGCAATGGTACACCAAATGAATTAGGAAACCCAGTGCATCAATTCCTTTATTTCATGACAAAGCACTTTTTCGGTTTATGAAAAGTCATATTTACACTGTAAGTGCCCATGCTTGGTAACCAACACTGTAGAATAGTTAGGTCATATCTTTTGGCTACCAGAGACTCAATGTGCCAAATAAAACATAGCTAGCTAATTGTGTACGACTGGTCATGTAAGAGGCTTATTTTTTGAAGGTGAGACGGTTTGTATCTGGACTTAAAAGGTGACTAAGCGATCATTGGGAACCTCACATGAACATAAGCAGTGTACATGTTTGCTAGTCGTAGACTAGTAGTGCGGTCACACAATTCACCATGACTTTCAAAAACCGTTCGACTCATTTCCTGTCTTTACTAGGTACGGATAGCTAGGTTATTTACACTTGTGCAAGCCTATTCAAATGCGCAGCAACTGTGATTAGAAAATTATCTACCTGTGACGGTGACACGCTTGAAAGGAGATTTGCTACCTCAACAATACAGCTGCCATCAGTGCCTGCACTGTTTAGGGAATCACGTAGCTTTGCAGCTCCGTCGGCAACACCACAGTCTAATCCAATCTCACTTTCACTGTCATGGTTCACTTTCTGGTCTTTATTATGATTGCCATTTTCTACTTGGCACACTTCCAGGGCCACCGGCAATGGTTTTGGTTCAAATCCATTAATGTTACTGAGATCATTGTCCCCTTCAATAAAACAGAATTTTAGACCTTTTGCTAGACCACGAGTCTATGGCAACCCTGTCAGCAATCGCCACAAATGGGGAATTGGCCATGGTGAATTTTAATTTGATATATTCTGGTTCTAAAAACTTACAAAGCCATTTTTGTAAAATGTTCTGGTTGCGACTAGATTTCACATTGAACCTTGTAAAGGATTCATTGTCTTTTTGCATCAATTTTACTGTGGCTACATCAAAAAAAGGTTGTACACTCCTGTGCTAGACAACCTGGGTACGAGTATATTACGATATATGGCATATGAGTATATGGCATTCTGCATCTGTATCTGGTTAGAAGCTCACTAGGCTACTGAGCACAAGTACTCCTGCAGGTTGTATTACCATTTGTCAATTTTTACTTTTTATTTCAGTATATTCTCAATTTTGGTGCCACTTGCATCGCTTTTACTGTAAGTGTAACTGAATGAAGCAAGGTTTAATAAAATGCTCGCAAATATAAACGAAGACAAAGCGTACCTAACTTCCTCTTTTTACTAGAAATCTCTGCGTCGGCAAATGAATTACTGTTGATTTCTGCTAGTGAAGCCGTATTAATACTATTACTAGTAGTAGTATTAGTATTATTATTGTACAAGTTTGGAGATGAACACGCAAGACGTCGCCATACGCTGACAAAATTTAATGATTTACGGCGCAATTTATCAGTAACTGATTTGGCTAAATCTATATGTCCACTTGTGAACTTGTACGTCTGCATGATAACTAATCAGAGAATTGGATGTTGTTGTTTGATCACAACGTTAACAACGTTGACAACGATGGTAACGTTAACAGTAACAGTAACTGATTTGGCTAAATCTATATGTCCACTTGTGAACTTGTACGTCTGCATGATAACTAATCAGAGAATTGGATGTTGTGGTTTGATCACAACGATGACAACGTTAACAACAATTTCAAAACACTCGCGCAAATTCCATGATGAAACACGGCTCAGCGGTTATAGCGCCATCTATCATCTCGAATAGTATAGCAGCCCTGTGTCACTCCGCCCTTACAATTTATAAGTACTGTATTTAAATACAAAAAACCAACTTAGCTTGCCATCTTTTATTTCATTGCTTTTATACGCAAAGAACTGTATTTATTTAAAACTGTAATATACAAATGATAACAATACGTAATATAATTATCTAAAGTATAACAGCACTATATTGCGCAAGTCGACAATGTGGGTAACGTGTTTACAATTCGCTGACGTACTATTTTACTGACTAACCAACCGAGAGAGAAGACATTATGAAAATATGAATCAGTGGTTTAAATGCGTCAAACTAGTCGTACTTCCGTATTTCATCATAGGTAGCATATTTAAATGGTTATGCGTTACTTTAAGCAAGCTAGATGGATATACCTATGAAAATATAGACTATATTGTAGGTGCTTATAAATCGTCAAAACGACATGGCCATGACTCACTGCCGCTGGTTCCGTATGTTTTATACGAAGTGCAACGCAATCCAACGTCATTGACTAGTAGCATCGCATCATTAGTAGGATAAGCATTGACTTGGTTTTACAGAACGAAGGATCTTATTTATTATATCATACGCTATCGATTCTGTCACAGTCGTACATGTTAATGCATGACCAATGATGAACAATCAATCGGCGGCAATGAAACCACTTCATAAGGACGAACGTGATCCCGTGTTTCATCTACACAATGTCGACGTGTGGCCTATAAGCGAGCTGCTGCTGAAGGCAAACGACAGATCGAAGCCTAACATGGATGTGAGAAAGCCAATATTTGCACGACTTGACGACAGGGGTCAACTGACTGGAAGAGAGAAATTGGGTATTTCTGCGGCTCCCGGTACAGGAAAGATGGACTTCAATATCGGGCATTATTACTCTCGATGTGCATCGCTGCATGTTCAGGTGAAGGATCCTCATGGTACACAGGGTTTTTGCAACATGAAACTCGTTGGCGGAAATGCTACTCCAACGCAAGGGCACGTAGATTGGAAAAGGCCCATGGAATACCATAATATTGTGCCGAGCATATCATTTGCATCAATTCTAAAGAAACCCCCGTATGTAGACCGTTTTGTAGCGCAGGGCTATTCGGGCAGTATGCAGCCGTCGCATTATAATGATATCGTCAGAAATGCAAAGCCACACAGTGGTCAAGCCGAAACTGCACATGACAGAACACAAAGTTGTGTGGATGGCAAGCATACCAAACGTGGGTCGTCAAGGTTTGGTGATAATAACGGCAGAAATATGAACACTGTGATAGGAAATGGAGCCAAGTCTTCGATAGATGTCCCAGGAGCTGAAAGTAGTGTCTCATCCAAAAGACGCCAGCTTCATAGACACTCGAAGTTCGCAAATGGGAAACCACCTCACGAGAGGGGGAAAGGTTCTCCGAGTTCATGTACAGATAAGAAGTCCGAAATTAGTAACAATGCAACACGCTCACATACATCAGGCAGTGCAAGTAACCAGCGCAAACGTGTGGGTGGTGATGTGGTTAACACAGGTAATCGTGGTGCAGCTTCTGAACGGAAAAGTGCTCCGAATTCGTGTACAGATAAGCGGTCCGAAATTAGTAACAATGCAACATGCTCACAGACTTCAGGCAGTGCAAGTAACCAGCGCAAACTTGTAGATGGTGATGTGGTTAACACAGGTGGTTGTGGTGCAGCCATTGAATCGAAAAGTGCTTCTGGTCGTAAGCGAAGGCGTAGGAAGAGGAGAGGCACTCCTAATGTTAACTGGAATAGAAGAAACGAGAAAACACCTTTGGCAGAGCTGCAAAAACCAGAAGGCACGCTGGAAAAATATGACTGTTTTGATGGAAAGAGCATCGCTGAGAATCGGACATCCGAAAATGAACCGACTGCAGAGCCGATCCCCACGACACAGCGAAGTTACGCTAACGTCGTGACGTGTGCTCGGACCGCGTCGCCGCCACATGCAATTATGAAGACGCTACAGTCTGACAGCAAGTTTGACATTGACAAGCTGGACGGGCTCAGTCGAAACATGAAAAAGTACGATCGCGAAAATTTGGTGCGACGGGACGAGAAATTGTCGGCAAGCCCTACGACGAGGTTGCAGGTCAGAACTAACGTGAGCAGTGCCCTCTACTGTTCACAAACGAGGAATGATAGTGTACCCACGATACGAGGAAACCACGTTGTCATGTTGCAAAGGCCTCCGACGCCTGAATTCCCCACAGTGAGGAGTGCGCACGCTCTCGTACCGCCCGCAATGAAGAGGTCAACGCCTACCAACAGATTGCCGTCGAAAGACGTGCCGTCAAACACGCCGTCCGTTCTACCGATCGTAAACAGTGAAGCGGAGAGACCGGTTGCTGCTGCGCTGAAGGATCAACTCATAACGAAGCCGAGCAGCGTGTCGGTCGTCTGTGTCGTTGCATCCGTTCCTGCTCAGAGCCTACGTCGGCCCGTGACAGGACGAGCAAAGGCCTCGTTGACCACGCGAGGAACGCAGACGAACATCAGTCAGGTCGCGAACGCGCCGCTGTTCGTTCACGTCGCGTGTCGACCCGCGAAGCAGAAAAAGCCGTCGGCGAAGAAGCTCTGGCAGGGGGAGCTACGCGAGCTGGTGGCAGGGGGCGCCACGTCGGTGGCTGCACCGCCGCCGCAGCAGCAGCATGATCTGTGCGAGGCTGCGGTGCAGTGCGACATAACGCACGGCGAGGCGTCGCACGTCAGTTATGTGCAGCACTTCCCCGCGGCGACGGCGGCGCCGAAAGACGCGGCATCTCCGCGGTTCGTGGCGCAGTCGGGGCCAAGCGAGAGCCGACGCGGGCCGTCGAGCCTCGAAGCCCGCGCGCTAACTGACGACGACGACGACGATGACTACGTGATCGCCGACGGTGCGGGTCGGCGCGCGGCGAGCGAAGGCGACCTCGCGCGTGCCGCGTCGCCGCCGCCGGCCGCGAGAAAGACGTACACGAACACGGCTCTCAGCTTCATACTCGGCGCGTGCAGCGATGACAGCGACTTCAACGACGACTGGTCGTCGGAAGCGGAGTCCGAGGCGGCGGCGGCAGCAGGGGGGGACGACACGGAGTGGCGGTGCATGTTCGAGCAGCATCCTCTGCTCGGCGGACTGATGCTGAGGTCGAGCCGCGGCCTCGAAACCTCGGCTAGCATGCCCTCGCTGCATGTGGCGAGCGACTCCTCTAGTCCACCCCCTAGCAAGCCGACTGAACGAGGGCTCGGCGAATCGGCCGGGACGGCGGAAGAGTCTAATTCGAAGAAACAGGTAGCCAGTCAGTGATGCTAGTGACATGGTTTCGTTTCTAGTGCAAAATGATTTCTTGTTTGCAGTAATGCAAAGCTAGCATTTGGGAGTTAGTCTAGTTGTTATTATTGTACAAGGTTGATACCACACAAATATTATGAGATTGACGTGAGGTGAATCAGATGCGTAATGCTATTCCTGGCCCGAATATTCGAATTCACTAAAGCATGAGTAGGGGAAGGGTGCGGCATGCTGAGAGCATGACCTTTCTATGTTTATGATGTATTTACGTGTTGTTGTTTATTGCGTTTCAGGTGAAATTTGCCAAAAATCTTGTGAAGATACATCCAATCATCTGTTGGGCGCATGCATACAGAGCAGCAAGGAAAGGACCGTGGGAGGAATATGCTCGTGACCGGTAATTACAGTGCTAGCACGCCTGCCGGATGCTCTTTCAATGTTGGCAGCGATGAGCTGGGATCTTTGGCTTTGCGAAATATCACGATGACCTTAATCATAAAGGATTTGCATTTGGACATTTCAGTTTTGTTGCAGTGATGTTTTGAGCATATGTTTGCAATGGTGTTTTGCAAAGCCGATGGTCCCTGCTTATCCCTGCCAACATTGAAAGCGTATCCGGCAGTCGTGCTAGTACTGCATTTGCGGTTGTAAGAATGACCGTCTGACAGGGTAATTTGTAAAATGTTTTCTAAATTCTGGCTAGAAATTACATCAGGAATAATGCCAATTTAGCTGCCCTGGGGTAATTGAGCCACTGAGACACAACAGAGTACAAATGTAGAAGAGATACCTTCTAGTATGGTGTGAGACGTCGCTATAAAAAGTAAGGATGGTATGTCACTTGAGAGCTTGTGGGGAGGCGCCTCATGCTGCGAGTGAAGAAATGTGCATTTGAGTGCAATTTCCTCACTAGGTGCTGCTGCAGCGTTATGGTTGCATTGAAGCGTGACCATAGCAGGGCATAACATTGGCCAAAATGTGAGCAGACCCACCCGAAAGTTTAAACAGGCCCTTACAAGTTTGAACCGGCCATAATTTTGTTCAATTTATTCCATTATTAATAAAAGTATTAGCTTTATGTTTATAAGGCATACTCGTAGTATTTCAGTATTTCATTGCTATCAGTGGAGGTTTACTTGTTTGACAGGAATTGCTGGAACATGATTTACTTCTTAGTAGTCACTAAGTAAAAACTATTCGGGAAATTGGTAAATATTGTTGATATAAAGGCAAGATAGGCAGAAAAAAATTAT
Source organism: Priapulus caudatus (assembly GCF_000485595.1). Classification (NCBI taxonomy): domain Eukaryota; kingdom Metazoa; phylum Priapulida; class Priapulimorpha; order Priapulimorphida; family Priapulidae; genus Priapulus; species Priapulus caudatus. The sequence goes on from NW_014579042.1 coordinate 24,010, forward strand.
AAGCCAAGTGGACTGATTATATGGAGGGTTGAACCGGCGACTGCCGGCAAAATAGCGCTACTTTCGCGCACTGCCATAGCGCTGCAGCCTTTGCATGTGGTTTGTTCTGAGACGAAGCATGTAATAGAGATAGGCAGTCAGAGAAGCTTCTTAAGAGTTGTTTTTAAAGAGTGGGAGAATTTCATGACGAGGACATCCAAAATGTGGAGTAAAATTTTGATGCTATTTGGGATGTATTGGGTACTACTTTGCGATGCATATAAATTCACTATTCTTACGCATGTTTCTTTTATTCAGATCTCGATTCCAGCGCCGAATTTGTACATTGGAACCGACTCTCGCGAAACATGTTAATCTTCAACACCGGGATGCGGTCTACAAGAGAATGCAAGAGTGTGAGCAGGAGCGTGATTAATGTTACTGTCTGAACAGTGAACTTTCGTAAACTTTTTTTAGTTGGCATAATTTTTGAGTAAGGGGGTAGATAATGGCAAAATAAGAAATCATTTAAGGATGGCCCAACTGACTGGAAAAATATTAGTTGGTCTGCATTGCTTATAATGACATTGCATGTCAAGTCGAAGAATTTTGGTAGCGATGCTACAGATTCACTATCCATGAGTATTTGGGTAAAAGCATAAAGTCAGTAGGTAATCGTTATGATAAACAGTCTATATATTTCCAACAAACACGGGTGTGAAATTTGAGCAAAGTTCTAAAGCAGTGTTCCCCTTTCTTGAGTGTTTACTACAATGCTTTGTAAGTTGTATATAAATGCTGGTTCATGGACACAATTGCAATTTATTCGAATTTGGGATTAGACCCGAGTAAGCCAGTTCGCTCTTAACCATTGAGCTATGTCTAATATAGCCCATAGTGGAACAACGATCGTTTACATTACCCCACAAACTACCAGCCCTTTCCCCTGAACACTGGGTTGTGATAAAGACAGTAGAATTCATGGTGAAACACCCATCCTAATCATCTCGACTTGCCACTTGTTACATGTTTATTTAAAAATGTATTCTTTCGGAAATGTAAAGTTTGTCAGAAACCATATAAACAAATTTTTATAGTTTTTCAAAAGATTTATACTGGTGATGCGTGTGCGTTGTTATAATTTGTTATTTGTATTAAAATAGTATACACATGATATGTGATGGTTTTGTACGATGCTGTTGACTAAATCAGGATGTCAGAATGTGCGTTCTCTTACTGACAGTGTGATAATTTCAGATGGACATCTGCAATATGTAAAATTACAGGTGTTTTAACCAGGGTACCCATTTCTATTATTAACTATGTGTATGTAGAATAAACAGCAATAGAGTTGAGCATACTAGAGACTAGTACAATCTGAATGATATTTAATATATGGATATATAAAAGAAATCATTTGACAAATAAAAATATACTGTCATTTACACAATGTTTCAAGATTTTCTAACACACTGAAAATCAAAATATAACTTATTACATTACAGAAGTTTAAGTTTACCAATATATTTGTGCAATTGTTCCACAATATAAAACTACACTTGTAATTAGGCAGGCCTTTAACCATGCAGTGTTCAACATTGCATCCTTCTATTTACACTTTAATGCTTAGAGGAAATTTATACTTGACTTCTGGTGATGAAAACCAAGACCATCAATGCAAGAGTTGGGAATTACTTTGCTCATGGAAATGCTCGTGATTATAAAACAATGGAAACCTGCATATATATGTTTCTTCTATCATGTAAAGATAAGCAGATATAGCAACTTGAATTTATTACTCCAGAGATGGTGAATTTTGAAGTTCCAGAAAATTGGAAAATATATTAATCTGGAAAGAGACGTTGGCAAAATGCACTGGAAAATCCTCCAGATAACATCCTCCTATGTTGCAGTTAGATTAGTGACGCTTACCTCTATATATATTACATTAAATTGCTCACATTGAATGTACATATCGGATCACAGGTTATATCATGGTCAACATCAGCTAGTGTTTGTTCGTCTGCGTATCGTGTACTTGGCCTTTTGAAGTTGTGAAAGAAATATCTTCATCTTGGTGCTATCTGTTACCTTTCTCACGCAGAACTAAAATTCAAAGATTTTGCCCATTAGCTGATGCTTGATTTATGCAGTACACTAAATATCATATAACTAAATATATAATACTATATATTGAATCCGAGCCCTTTTGTTGTCTTGCCATATAATGTTTTAACACTTGACAGAAGCCATGCCATGCAACCTGTATCACATTACATTCACTCTTTTGTACGACTACCATTCACGCTACCCACCGTTACAAAATCTTATTTACCACGCTCACTCGCGCAGTGCGTATAGAAAACCCACCGTAAAGGCACTGTAAGCTGCATTTATAAGGAAATCAAAGTAAAGTAATAGAGCTAGCTAAGCAACATTATTATTGATTAGATAGCATACCTCATTTGCTCCAATAGCACTAATCACAGCACTGATTTTACCAATGTCTTTGCCTTCCAAGAAAATCGCATTTCCCCGATGAAACCTGAAACGATGAAAATTACATTTCCAACTAATAAAATCGGTAATCCATTAACAACCAACAAGATGTAATCAGCAAAATCCCACAGGAATTCGAAGTAGGAAATAATCCTATGAACTCACAATCAAGAGCTCTTCTCGTTGAAAAATACGCACGAGTCTAACAAATCACTGAACCACTAATAATAAATCACAGCCGTAATTAATGCAGATATATAAAGTCAGAAAGAATTATCGCAAGCTAACAAACGTACCACTTCTTTTCATAGAAAAGTTTCCCATCTTCTATTCGGTATTCTGGTTGTGTGTCTGTAGATATACCTGCATAACAAAAATTGACATGATTGTACGTGATATTACACGAGAGGGCCGACTCCCAGTAAATCTCCACCCTCGAAAGACAACGATGTAAGACGAGTGAAATGACGCGCACGATCGCACGCTGTACGTACTCGGATTTGGCTTCTTCACGCCGGTCGACGACAATCCTTTGCCCTTGGCGATGACCTTCATGTCGTCGGCTATGTCTGTGTCGCTGAGCACGATGTTGAGCGTGCTGACGCCGTTCTTGCGGCCGACCTTGTTAGCGATGGGCGGCGGGTCGTGCGGCCTCCTTCGCAGCTTCCTCGTCGTTACTGGCTTCACTTCCATAGAGTCTGAAGCCACGGAGATCGTCATGACAACGACAGCACGCGACAGCATCATGTATAGAATTATATATATATCATATTACGGCGTGTATAGAGAGAGCAACAACCGTACCGAGGCGTCACGAGCTCAGATGGTAAACAGTGGCAGTCTCAGTTACGATAAGCGCCACTAGATGGCAGCAGCGACTTGTGTAGCACTTTTGAGTTTCTCCACGCTTTAGGTCAAATAAAGTCACAAGTTGGAATATGACGGACTATACGAGGATACATGTGCAGTGATTGTAAGGCCTAACTTAGGCACGACATACTGAATAACATGCTTTTTGCACTGTCCTTTTTTAACCGAAATTCAGTGCATTCAGAGCCCCCATCAGCATCATTTTTGGCTCAAAAACAAAGCTTTACATTTGTTACAAGAATGACAATGAAAAGAAGGCTGCAGGTGGATTATGAATGAAGGGGCAGCTTTAAATTTGAACGAAAATAAAATCTCAAAAATTGTGATTCACTCAATTGTACCGATCATCATTATCCATTATTAGCAATAATTTTCTATGAGCAAGCCTCTCTGGGAACAGTATAGTACGATACTAAACAAGTAGCAGTATCAGCAATGAATTTAGTTTGGTGCAATAGTGACACTAGTGCGGAAACAAATAAATTTGTTCCAGAGAATTTGTCCCTGCTCAATACTGGACAAAGAAGGTAAGGGAGAAGTAAGTTCTTCACACCTCCAGTCAGTTCCATAGAATGCCGCTCGCCGTCAACCATTCTCTTTTTCTCGTCCAATTCGATTATGAGGTTCTCCTTGAGCTCAATCTTCTTCTCCTCAAATTCCTTCACAGCTGCTTTCTTCTCATTTATGTACTCTTGGTCGATTGCCGTGACCTAATAAAGTTTTCATGAAATTAAATACTGCTCACAACATTCCAAAACGTGTCAGTGAAATCTTTTAACACGTGGAATTGTTTAGAAGACACGTACAACTTTTGTTTTTGCTCAGTAAGAGATCAACAGTATTGTGCAACATGTTCTAAGTTGTACTATTAGCTGGAGTTGGAGATTACATTGAGTGAATTTGATTTCTGCATTTACAGTAATTGTTTATCTGGTGCATAATTTAACAATTATTAAAAACTATACACACAGCATAGGCATGGTATATCTCTGCAAGTCGCTTCCTCTCACGATACTGGACCTCCAGCTTCTTCAGCTGCTTGTTATACTCAATATGACTGCCTTCTTGTAACTGCTTTAGCTGAGTCTTCAATGATGCTAGCTTATCCTGGTACATCCTAGAGGAAACAACGAGGGGACAGAATGAACATGAACGATGTTCAGATATAGGACTCCACACATTCAGACATCAGACATAGGCAGTAGGAATATAAAATCTCAGCTCCATGTAATGTTATATTTGTACCATAATTACTTTTACAAAATTACAACCTTTAGTGACACATTGGAGAAAAATTTACGATTTCATTCTGATCGGATTCACCATACATGAAGAGAGATGGAATGTTTTGCACATTTGCCATTTACTTATCAATGCTGATAGGGTCTATGTCCCCCAGGGTACTGCCGGAACGTACCCTGGGTACGGTCCGGTATACCGGAACGTACCCTGGTAGCTATCTAGCTGATATGGTTAGGGTTAGGGTTAGAGTTAGGGTTAGAGTTAGGGTTAGGGTTAGGAAGTAGGCGTAGGCGACTCCCTAGACTCGTTAGTGGAGTAGGCGAGGTACGGTCCGGCATATTTGATAGTTACCAGGGTATGTTCCGGTATACCGGACCGTACCCAGGGTACGTTCCGGCAGTACCCCGGGGGACATAGAAACTACAACCTTTAGTGACACATTGGAGAAAAATTTACGATTTAATTCTGATCGGATTCACCATACACGAAGAGAGATGGAATGTTTTGCACATTTGCCATTTACTTATCAATGCTCATAGCGTCTATGTCCCCCAGGGTACTGCCGGAACGTACCCTGGGTACGGTCCGGTATATCGGAACGTACCCTGGTAGCTATCTAGCTGATATGGTTAGGGTTAGGGTTAGAGTTAGGGTTAGGGTTACGGTTAGGGTTAGGAAGTAGGCGTAGGCGACTCCCTAGACTTGTTCGTGGAGTAGGCGAGGTACGGTCCGGCATATTAGATAGTAGTATTTAGTACCAGGGTACGTTCCGGCAGTAACCTGGGGGACATAGACCCTATCAGCCTTATCAATCTCTATACATTCGTCTCTGCCCCACGCTAGTTCAGCTTGATGAGTACAATCGTATAAGGATCACACTTACTGTTCCTTAATTTCTGTAAACTCTTCTTCCATCTTAACCATATCTGTTTCACTTGCATCCTCTGTGCCTAAATGGACAAGTAGTGAAGTACCGGCGTTAGTATGTGGTATTGGTAATCAAATTCAATAACAAAACAAAAAGCTACCTATCAGTATCAGACACAAAATATCATTAACACTGTAAATTGTAATGACGATTACAGTCACCCGGGAAATTCCGATAAGATGGTAAAACATGTGTAACGTAGTAATTTATTACTACTAGTATGTACATGCATTACAATTTACATCAAATGAAATCATCTTCAATGTCGCTCTGCTGCTGCTGTTGTCCGTTGCACTGTTGTTGTCATTGTTGACATGATTGTTGGTGTTGTTGTATTGCGCGTGCTGTACGGTGTACACAATGCAGTTGCTATTAAAATTCATTAATATATAAAAAGAACCTGAATCAGAAGCTAGATCTTTGCAGTACTCCCTGTCAGACAAATCACTCTCGTCGTCGTTGAATTCGTACTCGTCACGAAATCCTGAAAAACTACTAGCCATTTTGAGATGCGAAAGCTGGTTGCCTCCAGCCATACAGAGTTCGGCTGGTTATTCGCCTGCTCAATGCAACAAAAATTAGCACACTTTTCGCGCGGTTTCCAACCATAGTTTCCAACAGAGCATTCCAACCATAGAAATAGATAGATAACCTTAGGTTAATAAACTTAATAACCTTAAATTAACTTAACTTAATAATTAAACTTAATTAATAATTTAACTTAACTTAAATTAACCTTAACTTAATAACCTTAGATAATTTTAGGTTATCTATCTATTTCTATGATTCCAACCAACGCACATACGTGGCTGAGATACGTGGTATATACAGCCTAGCTCCAAGAAACGGTATTGCTAGAGTTAGAATACCGTCAATAGGGTTAGAATAACGTCAATAGGTGTATTGACGTTAGTCACACAGCCTGGTCGGGTTATATACAGCCGTGCTCTGTGCTAGCTGGAGGTAGCGTTACCCATGATAGGTGTAATTGAAAATGAAACTGTCATATTATATCTCCATATTATCTTGATATTATGTCCATCAACTAAGTCTTTTTTCTTCTCTGCTTAATTGTAAAATTGAAACTATTTCTTCCGCAATCCGCAGATGATATGGCCGTTTTTGCATGCCTACCACTGTCCAAAAATTATATATTATTTTGCTGAAATTTAAAGTTTATCCTTATTTATCTTAAGTCGATAGAACACACCACATCCAGCTAAATATTGACATGACATGTCTCCATATCAATTTCTCCATTTATAATTTTTCCCGTCTTTCCGAATTTCTCCGAGCATCTGACATGATCTGTTCATGCAAACTCAGTCACTATAGCTGTCAAACGAAATTATGTTAGTCGTTTGGCGTAGTAGGGAGCGCATATCCGCGGGTAGTTTGATATGAAAAATGTAAATTCTAGTGTTTCACCACGATTCATTTAGGGTTGTCAATCTTCCCGAATTTCTCGATTAAAAATCATGTTTAGGTCAGATATTCCCCCAATATTCCTACATTTTACGATAACGCAAGATCAATCTGTGTATGCTTATGTTTATGTAGACTATGTAAGCCTATGCTCATGCAGTATATCTGGCTAACGAAATATTAGGTGAATATATTTGGAATATATATAGGCCTACTACACTGAGCATATATTCATGAGTAAATTGATGTGAAAAATGTCTATGTGTATGAATATCTATACGCATGTGTATAATCTTAAAATGATATTATGATGTGTAATACGTCTGAGTATAATATAAAAGTATGCGCGCGCGTTATGCGATTGTTATAGAATTGGACTGTGCTGCAACCTGGTGGTAACCTTGCGTTACTTGTATCGCAATAAATGATTCAGCGAAACATATGCTTATCAAGAGCTCATAATAGAGAACTCTATTGTGAGCTCTTGATGCTTATACATAACAACCCGGAGAACGGCTTGCCCTTCACATATGGGAAAGCTCTCATTTCAATGAAGATGAAGCACTGATAAAAATATATGCTACTTCATTATTAATAATTAATATTATTATTATTGTGAATCTTTCATCAGCTAGGTAAATTATTCACTGCTGTTTTAATGTTAACCTGTAGGTATACCTGCCTGCCCCGTCTGCCTGCTTGTAAGCGAAATATGTTCAAAGCCTGTTGTCTGTCTGGCTGGCTGCCTATTCGTGCGTTTGGTTGCCTACCTGCACTCCCGCTTTCCATGTTTGCCTGCCCGCCTTCGTCCTGTCTTTCCCACTCAGCCATGTATCTTCCCGCCTGCTTGCCTGCCAGCTCGCCCGTCAGCTTGCCCGCCTGTCCGCCCGCCCGCCTGCCTTCCTGCCTGTCTGCTTGCCTGCCAGCTCGCCCGTCAGCCTGCCCGCCTGTCCGCCCGCCCGCCTGCCTTCCTTTCTTCCTGACTACGTGTCTGTTTGCCTGTCTGCCTGCCTGCTTGCTTGCTTGCTTACCTGCCTGCCTTCGTGCCCGCTTGCCTGCCTGCCCATTTGCCTTCCTTTCTATATCTGCCTACGTGTCTACCTGCCTGCCCATTTGCTTTCCTTTCTATCTGCCTACGTGTCTACCTGCCTGCACGTACCCCTCCTAGACTGCCAGCCTGCCTCCAACCCTGCCTGCCTGCCTCCCAGCCAGCCTGCACACCTGCCTGCTTAGCTACTTACGTGTCTGTCTGCGTGCATGCCTGCCCGCTTGCATTCCTGTCTTCTTGTCGTTCTGCCTGTTCTCTTGCTTTCCTTCCTGCTTGCCTTCCTGCCTGCGTGTGGTCCCGCCTACCATGCAACATTTATCATGATGGATAAGGCGCGCTCGCGTCGTTGAGTGCGTGTGATACGAGCGCACGTTGCAATCGCTGTCATCGATAACTATTAAAGTACAATCTCAGATGCTGTTATCTTTCCGTAGTGGTTTCCATGGCAACCGCGCCACCTGTCTGGACACCTGCTACGCGATAGAGAGAGAGAGTGGAGGCTTCGAAGCATGGCAGCGGAAGCGGGAACCGCGCGAAGAAGGGATGAATCGGAAACCCTCGCACTATAGTAGAGATGGTTTTCCTCCGGCAACGACGCTGACGCAGGAGTGTGACGACGAGCCCTGCGGCGACGCGACGCTCGTGTGCGTCAGCGTCAGCAAAGCTGAGATTTCCGCGCGGCATTCTGCGTCGCGGGAGAGCTGATACTAAATGTCGAGGCAAGCACACAGAACGTAAAGGAAGCATGAACGTAAAGGAAGCATGAACGTAAAGGAAGCACGAACGTTAGGGAAGCATGGACGTTTGGGAAGCATAAACGTTAAGGAAGAATGGACGTTAGGGAAGCATGAACGTTTGGGAAGCATAAACGTTAATGAAGCATAAAGGTTGAGGAAGCATGCACGTTAGAGAAGCATATAGAACGTGAAGGAAGCATAAACGTGAAGGAAGCATAAAAACGAGAAGGAAGCATGCAACGTGAAGGAAAGCGATTGAACGGTGAAGGCGAAGCATGAACGTTGAAGGAAGCTGATGAAGCTAATAGAAGCATGAACGTGAAGGAAGCATGAATGTTAGGGAAGCATGAACGTGAAGGAAGCAAAAGAACGTGAAGGAGCATGTGAACGTGGGGAAGCATGAACGCTTTGAGGAAGCATGAATGTTAGGGGACAGCATGAACGCTGAAGGCAAGCGAAAACAGTGAAGGAACGCATGAGACCGTTGAAGGAAGCGATGAAACGTGAAGGAAGCGGCATGACCTGGTGTGAGAGAGCATGAACGGGAAGGAGCCGTTTTCTCCGATGTTACAGCGTGAACGCGAGCATGACACGTGAACCGGACGCTCATATGAACGTGAAGGCAGAGCATGACGTGAGAAGCTGAACGGTGAAGGAAGCCGCCTCCGATGAACGCTGACAGGTAAACTATGAACGTGAGCGGACAGTTCCGGATGAACCGTGAAGAGCTGATAACGTGAAGGAGCATTGAATGTGAAAGGGAAGCATGAAACCGTCCAATAAAGCATGACGTGAAGGAAGCAGATGCACGAGAAGGAAGCGATGAACGTGACATGAAGCCCATGAACGTTAAGGAAGCCATGAACGTTAACGGAAGCATGCAACGGAAGAAAGCCATGAACGATAATAGAGGGAAATAGATATAGATAAAGAAAGCGATCGAGAGAGAGAGAGAGAGAGAGAGAGAGAGAGAGAGAGAGAGAGAGAGTGATAGAGATTAAGAGATTGAGAGAGAGGGGGCAGTGAGAGAGAGAGAAAGAGTGAAACAAAGAGGAGTGCGAGAGAGAGAGAGAGAGAGTGAGAGAGAGTTAGGCGGATGGGTGGTTAAGAGAACAAGACGCGTGAAATAGAGAGAGTGCGCGCGAGAGATAGAGATAGAGATAGCGAGAGGTTAAAGAGAGAAATCATTGATCATCAGTTGAAAAGAATTTTTAAACGCGCACTCTCACAAGCAGATGTCCGCTTATATGATTACAGCATTAGCCCGCGTAGACTCCACATATATTATTCGTCCAGGCATTCGACGTTTATTTTCTGTGCGCGTCTCTTAAGTAGTTATCGTCTGCGGGACACCGCTTGCAGATGGATCCGAGCAAGTCCTAATGGCGGAGAGATGCATGGAGCGCCGCCGCAGCGGGGCGCGCGCGCCTGCGAGCACAGATGCATGGTCGGGTTAATGGGGAGGAGGGGGGGCAAAGTGGTAGATATAAAGGGTACCGCAGAGAATATACTAGCAGACACCCTTAACTTGGCCCTACGGAAAGCCAGGCGCAGACAAACGGGCGGATAGGCGGACGGTTAGTCAGTCAGAGAGACAGACAGACCGACCGACAGACAGACAGACAGAGAGAGACAGACAAACAGGCAAACAGACAAACAGACAAACAGAGAGACAGATAGCCAAGAACATTGAATCAAGAGATTTTGAAGGCGATAGAGAGAGCGCGAGAGAAAGGGACTGAGAGAGAAAGAAATAGCTGTATGCCGAGAGCGCATACTAGAAGAATATATATATATATATATATATATATATATATATATATATATATACTATATATCAGACATAGCAGACATTACATCATATAATAAAACTGAGGGAAATGGTGTGTTGTGGTTGTGTTGTGTGTGCGGGTGTGCGGTGGTGGCGGTGTGCGTGTGGCGTGGTGCGTGTTGCGTGTGCGTGTGCGTGTGCGTGTGCGTGTGCGTGTGCGGTGTGCGGATGTGGCGTGGTGCGTGTGCGTGTGCGTGTGCGCTGTGTCGTGTCGTGCGCGTTGCGCGTGCGTATGCGTGCGCGTGCGGCGGTGGCGTGTGTGTTGTGTTCGTGTGTGCGTGTGTGGTGTGTTGCGTCGTGTTGGTGTGTGCCGTGTGTGCGTGTTGTGTGTGTTGCGTGGTGATCGCGTGTGTGCGTGTGTTTTGCGGTGTGCGGTGTGGTTGTGTGTGCGTGTGTGGCGTGTGTGTGTGTGTGTGTGTGTGTGTGTGTATATGTGTGGTGGTGAGAGTGTGTGAGTGTGTGTGTGGTGTGTGGTGTGTGTGTGTGTGGTGTGTGGTGTGTGTGCGTGCGTGATTGTGTGAGAGTGTGCGCGTGGTGCCGTGTGCGCGCGCTCGCCGCTGTGTGGCGTGTGCGGTGGCGTGTGTGGTGAGAAGAGATATATCAGAGGTAGGATGGGCAGTGAAGGCAAGAGAAAGAAATCTCGTCATTCGCTTTTCTCGATGGGCGTTTCCTCGTGCCTGTTGATTAGAACTATATACTATATGTTCGTTTAGAGGATGTCCAAGTTTAAAAGGAAGAGAGGTGAAAGAGTATTGGCTATTTTTTCGTTTAGATTGTGTTCGTGTTCGCTACCGTTGTGGTCGCTTTCAGTGGTTTATGGTATAGGGTTGCGAGAATGCTTGGCTGCGATCATGTCGCTGAGATTGTAGATATTAGGCTGTTTAGGCTATTCGCGGTAGGAGAAGGATATCAGTCAGGCTCCATACTCAGGCAGGTAACATACAACTCTGCAAGAGCCCATACATAACGCGGGGACAGCAACATATTGGGTCGGGTCAGTGTGTCCCAATATACCTTGGCAGCGCTCTAATAGGAGAAAATAATAATAGTGCAGTCGGCGTGTGGCTACGTTAACTCATTCTTGTAAGCATTGGGTCCACTCGGTGTGGCGTCGCTAGACTATTCTACGTACGGGAAATGGCCGGCTGCGGTGTGGCTAGCCTCTTAGTAAAGGGTAAGCATAGTAGTAAAGAGGGCGCGGTCAGGCTGCTATAGGGTGACTGCATAAGCGCGACGAGGATAAGACGATGGCGATCCTTATAAAGAAGAACCGGCACAAATGCAGGCCTGTAAGCTAAAGCCGCTGGCATGGCATGATGGAGGACAGATTCGGCTCCGCCCCCGACTCACACATATCTCATCCCGCTGCGTCAGATCGGGGAGAGATGCGTCACACACGTACGTCAGTAGCGACGGCGTGCCGCCTGTCTGCTACAGCGCCGATCGTCTGCCTGGCTGTAAGCGCAACGGCCGTGCGCTGAGGCGCGTGCTCAGTGTGCAAGACGCAAGATCTCCATGCCGGCGGCAACGGCCGCGATGAGGCGAGCGGGCGTAAGACAAAGGCGGGAGGCGCACGGCCGGACAGCGCGCCTGGACTGACAGTGCTGAGCGGCGCGCGATCGATTTAGCGGCTGAAGGCCGTCGTGGGTAGGGCGTGCAGGTGAGAGCAAGGCGGAGGCCGCTGTTACGACAGGCAGGTGAGGCGGCGAGCAGTTCGCGGACTGCCGCGCATATGGACGACGCGTCGTGGCCCAGCGGGCCGCGTATGTCGCGGCCGGTGGCCGGCCGTGGCGGGAGTTGTGACGTTTGGTCGAGCTGGGCGGCAGGCGGACGGAGCCCGTGAGCGGGCGCGTCGGAGAGAGTATAAAGCAGAGAGAGCGTGGCGCGGAGAGAGAGAGAGGGAGAGGCGGCCTGTGTGTGCGAGCCAGGCGGAGAAGGACACACGAGCGCTGACGTGGAGGTAGCTAAGCAACAGCTCACTGTAAGCCACGCTCCTGGCCTGGCCTTGGCTGCGGCTGCCCTGGCCTGGCCTGCCTGCCTGCCTGCTGCGCTGCCTGGGCCCTACCGCTGCCCTACTACTACCTGCTGCCTGCATGCCTGGCGTGCCTTGCCCTGCGTGGGCTGCCTGCCTGGCCTGCCTGCCTGCCTGCCTGCCTGCCTGCCTGCCTACCCTGCGCCTGCTTGCCTGTCTGCTGCCTGCCTGCCCTGCCTGCCTGTCTGCTCTGCCTGCCTGGCTTGCTCTGCTGCTGGCTTGCCTGGCCTGCTTGGGCTGTCTGGTTGGCCTGCGGCTGCCCTGCCTGCGTACTAACCTGCCTGCCTTGTCTTGGCCTTTCTGTCTGCTGCCGATTTGCCTGCCTTCCCTGGCCGACGTGGCGGGCTGCCTGCCTGCCTTCCTGCTTGCCTGCCGGTGATGCGTATTTTCTAGGCTGCGGCATCCAACCTTATGCTATATATCTATTTATCTATCTATCTATCGTATTCTTATCTATCTATCTTATCTATCTATCTATCTTCTATCTATGCTATCTATCTATATATGCTATCTAGCTAGGCTAGCTTATTTATCTATCTATCTATCTTATCTATCTTATCTATCGGTATCTATCTATCTATGCTATCTATGCTATCTATTTATCTAGCTATCTCTCTGCTCTGCTCTGTATTATACTATTATATATATATAGTATTATATATATATATATATAGTATATATATATCAATTTAGACTACTATATTTCTTTTTTTAAATGCTTTTTTTTTTTCTACACGTCCCTGTCTCTGTCTATGTCCCGGTCTCCGTCTCTGTCTCTGTCGGCTTGTCGTTTCGCTTTCTGTCTCAGTTTCTCCGCCCTTTTTGAAAACGTTTTCTTTTAATTTTAACCCTCAACTACCACTGTGTCAGGATTTCTCTCGCTATCGGTTTTCAGTGTTGCTCAAGTACATGCCCCCATGTTTTCTCACTTTATATTAACGTTAATCGGGCTCTCTCGTGCTCTCTTCTCTCGTCTCCTGCGTCCTCTCTCTCTCTCCTCGTCTCTCCTCTCTCTCTTCTCTTTTTCTGCTCTCTCTTGTCTCTCTAGCGTCGTTTCTCAGTCTCTTCTCTGCCTTTGTTCTTCTCTCTCTCTCTCTCTCTTCTTTGGGGTGGTGGTGGGTGTCGCATCTACCCACCCACCCCACACCGAAGTCTCTCTCTTCTCTACCCTCCTCCCCTGCTCTCTCCTCTTCTCCCAAATCTTTCTCTTGTCTCTCTTTTCGCTCGCACCACCTCATCTGCCTCTCTCTCTCATCCTCTCTCTCTCTCATCTCGGTCAGTCTTTCTTCTGCGTCCAGCCTCTCTTCCTCCCTCTGCTCATCAGTGCCCCACCTGGCGTCTCTCATTTCCTTCTCTCTCTCTC
>NW_014579042.1:37988-45279 GCF_000485595.1 Priapulus caudatus
TTGTGGCGTTTGGTTGTGAGTGTGTCTTCCCATGCTTCTCAACTCTCTCTTTCTTTCTCGCGTAGCTCATCACCTATTTTCTCTATCAAGCGACTCTCTCTGATCTCATCGTTTATCCTCACTTCTCTCGGTCTCTTCTCTCCTCGTCTCAGCATACAGCTCCATTCCGCTGGGTTTCTCCTAGTGAATTACGCCTCGTAACATACGTGAAACATAATAAGATGGAAATATATATTCTATTTATATATAAGATTCTCGCTCTCGCGATCTCCATTCGTCTGTCATTATCCAATCTATAGTATATTAATCTACAGTCCTACCTCCTATATCTACATATCTACGCTGTCATCCATCCATACGAATCTATCCATCGATGCTAATCTATTGACTAATCCATCCCATAACTATGCTATTGGCTATCAATATCTATCTATCTATCTATCTATCTTATCTATCTATCTATCTATAGTATATACATAATCTCATACTATAATATCTATTTATCTTAATCCCATCTACTATATCGTGCGTCCCCGTCCGCGTTCGTCCATCCATCCATACTATTATACATTTATCACATCATCTATCGATAATCTATTTATCTATCTCTTCTCTCATATCATAATATATATATATTATATATATATATATAGTATAATATATATTCTCCTCTTTCTCTCGCGCGCAGCTATTTCTTTTCGTGAAGCTCTTTCACGTTTCTTTAGAGTCGCAATGCCCCGCCTATCGCGACTTGCCGCACAGCGACAGTCTCTCCGCGTATCCTATTCCTCCCCCTCTCCTTGTTATTTTCTGTTCACTATGGTCTGCCTGCGACTGTTTTACCCCTGCAGAATGCTGATCTGAAGTGGTGGGAGCTAGTCTGTTAAGCTGTGTTAGCGTGCTACATAATAGCTTACGTAAGAAGTATCATCGGGACAAATGTGTTACAAGCCTGCGTGGCTCGAGTCTGACGATTGGCTCAATTGCGCGTATCAACATCATGGCGGCACGAATGCAGTCAATGAAACACGAAGCAGAATTCATTCTACATTAGCGGATACATGGTTATGACGCAGGCTACATATGTACGCGTGAACCTTTGCCCTCATTATTTGGCAAATGTCGCGCACGCTCATGTCGATGGAGCTTGTCATTACAGCACTGTGCAGTGGCAAATATGCGCTCTCACTCTCTCTATCATCTGCATTCGTCACAGCACACACACACACACGCAAGCATATACATATATAATAATAATATATATAATATATATATAATATACATAATATCAGCCAATACGCGAACTAATGATGGTTGATAGCGAAAGGTTTTTTTAGAGTGCACTTACGACTACTACACCGCGATAGAATGGAAACGATATCTTGCCAACGTCAGTTTCGATAAATCTCCAGTGAGTTTTAGGAAAGCTCATAAGAAATGTAACCTGACTAGATCTCTTCTAATCGTTTGCCGTCATGCCGCGGACCAGAATCGTTCATCTTCACGAAGATTTCCGAGTTACACATAGTGATATTTGATTTAATTATATCGTCGTCATATGTTATCATGAATTACTCCTCATAATCGGATATGTTATAATCTGATGAATATGTCAAGATAGTTTGACAGAATTATTACAGCATGTGAAAGAATCATGATCATTAATATTACAGGCGCTGTTGTAAATACATAGCCAGTGACGTGGAACCGATGTTACCATTATGTACTATGTCACTCAAGCCGCATTCGCTCACATTTCATCACTCCCGGCTCGTCTTCCAATCTACTCTCATTCTATCCCTCTCTCCTCTCTCTCTCTCGTCGTCTCTCTCCTCCATCATCACCTCTTATCCTACTCTTCTTAACTCTCTCCCGCTGCTCATCCATCATCTCATCTCTCTCTCTCTTCTCTCTCTTCGCTCCACGCTCTCGCTCTCGAGTCTCTCTCCTCTCTCTCTGCTCTCTACTACGTCTACTCATCTTTCTAATCTTCTTTTCTCTGGTCTGTATCTCTCTCAATACATCATACTCGAAGTCACTTCTCTCTCTTCTTCTTTTCCTTATTCGAAAAATGCTGCATCACATCTCATCTCAGCCCTCGTCTCTCGCTCTCCTCTCTCATTATCTCCTTCCCTCTCTCATATCTCTTCGTCCCATTCTCTCATTCTCTTCTCCTCGCTATCCTCTCATTATTTCTTCTGCTCTGCTCGCATCTCTCATCCTCTCTTTTTCTTATCTCGAGCATTCCTCTCTCTTTCTCTCTGCTCGAGCTCTGCCAGTCGTTACTTATTCGTACTCTCTCACTTTCCTTCGCATTGGCGCTAGCTCATTCGCATCCGCTCTCTCCTACCGCGCGTCGACCTCTTTCACCTCGCATGTATGTATTACTTCACTCTCCCGGTCTCTTTCTCTCTCGCTAGCATTACGTCCCATCCCTGGGGTCATGTAGTGCTCGCCATCATAATGATAAGCATGACAATAAATACATGAAATATATATATATATAGTATAATATAATAATATTATCATATAATACTATACAATATAAGTATATTTGGTGTGTGCACTGTTAACTAGTCAAATGCGTTTCAATGTCGTAGTACATTAGCAATAGTGCTCTCTTGCCACCCTACGCTTGCTGTGCAGTTACTTATCGCTTTACCCTCGAGCGCTATTTCTTGTGTTCCCTTGCATTATCCCCTCTCTCTCACCCCGCTCTCTCTCTCTCCTCTCATCTCTCTATGCTCTGCATCTCTCTCATCTCCGTCATCATCTGTCATACTGCTCTCTGACTTTCTCATCATCTCTCTCTCGATCTCTCTCATCACACACACACACACGCACACACACACACACACACACATTCTCTCTCTCTCTCTCTCTCTTTCTCTCTCGCGCGCGCGCTCTCTCACTGTCGCCCTTAACTTCTATGCACTACCTTCTACACTACCTTCTACACTACCTTCTACACTACCTTCTACACTACCTTCTACACTACCTTCTACACTACCTTCTACACTACTTTCTACACACCAGTATCTGCATGAGAGTAATAACTGAGCTGCGTGCGACGCTGGTAATCGTGTGTAGACGTGCGGGAAGAGAGCCGCCGGCGGCCATATTGTCTCACTACACGCGCCCCTATCTCATACCCCAGCCCGACGTCTCGTCTCCTATCCCGCATATACGTCGTGATTTAAGCGCGGCGAGAGAGCGATCGACGGAGCCTTAATTAAAACTACTACTCTAACTACGAAATTAGGTACATACGCGTAAGTTGCGTCCCGCTTAGAAACGCTTCGATGAGTTAGTGGAGTGACGGCTCCGCGGACCAACGCTAAACGAGAAATTATCGGTAGATATGAGCGTGCGCCCCTGCGCCGCAAGCGCCAGATAAACATGCTCCGTGTATTAGAACGTAAGGTTAATTTAATGAAAAGCGAAAAACCGAATCTCTATAAATTACGAAGTTGCAATTCATTATAATAACTTTGACGGCATGCGACGTGGTTATGCGAGTTGTTAGAATTTTAAATTTACTGCGTAACTCAATAGTGCGATGCATGATATTACAAGCATTGTGGAGTGATGCTGCGTTTACTGTAAAACGGTTGCGTTATACAAATAGGCCGACGCTTAATTACAAATATATACGTATTAATCTGCTTGCCGCGTTAAATATGAATAAATAAATAAATATTATCAGAAGTGAATAATAATAGATTATAGTTGTATAGTATAGTTAGTAATTATTAATGGATTTACCTCTATTATTGAGATGTTTGATGATGGTTACCTGTGTTGACAGACGAGAAGTAATTTTCTTAGAAACCCTAGATGTTCTCAGATGTTAGAATCCAGATTTCGGCCAGGTTTTATTATATGTCAATGGTAGAGAGAACGTACTGTATATGTATATCAAACGCATATTGTATGCATATTGTACTGCATAATGTGTAGTGTATGCATATAGTATCTTAGTGTGCGCGCAATTTATTTAATTAATTTATTTATTTATTTATTTATTCATTTATTTATTCATTCATTTATTTATTTATTTGTTTATTTATTTCTTGGTTAGCTTGAGTTATTGGGAGCTTTATATAAAATTCTAATAATATTGAATTATGTTGGTTTCTAATACTATCGTCATTAGGTAGGCGTTATTTCTACACAATTCGTAATGTTATTTTGTCATGGAATTACCAAATTTATCTGTTTAATTTACGAAATATTTCTCTGTGAATGTTGGTGTATATCTCTATGTATATCTCTCTCCCTCCCTCCTCCTTCTCGCGCTCTCTCTCTCCCTCCCTCCTCCTTCTCGCGCTCTCTCTCTCTCTCTCTCTCTCTCTCGCTCTCTCTTTCTCTCTCTCTCTCTCTCTCTCTTTCCATGTCTCTCTGTGACTCTGGCTCGCTCTCTCTAGTGCGTGTGTGTGAGAGAGATAATCAGAGGTAGGTGGCAGTGAAGGCAAGAGAAAGAAATCTCTCATTCCTTTTTCTCGATGGCGTTTCCTCGTGCCTGTTGATTAGAACTATATAACTATATGTTCGTTTACATGTCAAGTTAAGAGAAGAGAGGTGAAAGAGATGCTATTTTCGTTTAGATTGGTGTGTTCCTCCGTTGGTGCTTTCAGTGGTTTATGGTATATTGCGAGAATGCTTGCTCGATCATTCGCTGAGATGTAGACTATTAGGCTGTTAGGCTATTCGCGGGTAGAGAGAAGGATCAGTCAAGGCTCCATACTCAGGCAGGTAACATACAACTCTGCCAAGAGCCCATACATAACGCGGGGACAGCAACAATGGTCGGTCAGTGTGTCCCCAATATACCTTGCAGCCTCTTAATAGGAAAATAAAATAGTCAGTCCGTGTGGCTACCTAATCATTCTTGTAAGGCAATTGGTCACTCGGTGTGGCGTCCAGACTATTCTAGTACGGCAAATTGCCGCTCGGTGTGGCTACCTCTTAGTAAAGGGTAACATCGTAGTAAGAGGACGCGGTCAGGCATGCAAGGGTGACTGCATAACGCGACGCGGATAAGGCCTCCTTATAAGAGAACCGGCCAACAAATGCATCCTGTAGCTAAACCCTGCATGCATGATGGACGGACAGATCGCCTCCCCCCACACACACATATCTCATCCGCCTGGTCAGTCGGGGGGAGATGCGTCACACACGTACGTCAGTAGCGACGCGTGCCGCCTGTCTCTACGCCGATCGTCTGCCTTCTGTAAGCGGCAACGGCGTGCGCTGAGGGCGCGTGACTCAGCTGTGCAGACGCAATCTCAGCCGGCGGGCACGGCGCGATGGCGAGCCGCGTAAAGACAAAGGCACAGGCCACGCCCACAGCGCGCCTGACTGACGTGCTGACGGCGCCGATCGATAGCGGGCAGGCCGTGTGGGAGGCGTGCAGGTGAAGCAAGGCGCAGGCCGCTGTTACGACAGGCAGGTGAGCGCGACAGCTTCGCGACTCCGCGCCATATGGACGACGCGTCCGTGGACAGCGGCCGCAGTATCGTCCGGCCGTGGCCGCCGTGCGCGAGTGGACGTTGGTCAGAGCTGGGCGCAGGCGGACGGAGCCGTGAGCGGCGCGGTCGGCAGAGAGTATACAGAGAGAGCGTCGCGAGAGAGAGAGAGAGGGAGAGAGCGGCGTGTGTGCGAGCAGCGAGAAGGACACACAGAGCGCTGACGTGGAAGGTAAGCTAAGCAACAGCTCACTGTAACCACCTTCCTGCCTGCCCTGCCTGCCTGCCTGCCTGGGCCCTACCGCTGCCCTACTACTACCTGCTGCCTGCATGCCTGGCGTGCCTTGCCCTGCGTGGGCTGCCTGCCTGGCCTGCCTGCCTGCCTGCCTGCCTGCCTGCCTGCCTACCCTGCGCCTGCTTGCCTGTCTGCTGCCTGCCTGCCCTGCCTGCCTGTCTGCTCTGCCTGCCTGGCTTGCTCTGCTGCTGGCTTGCCTGGCCTGCTTGGGCTGTCTGGTTGGCCTGCGGCTGCCCTGCCTGCGTACCTACCTGCCTGCCTGTCTTGCCTTTCTGTCTGCCTGCCGATTTGCCTGCCTTCCTGCCGACGTGCCTGCCTGCCTGCCTTCCTTCCTGCTTGCCTGCCGGTGATGCGTATTTTCTAGGCTGCGGCATCCAACCTTATGCTATATATCTATTTATCTATCTATCTATCGTATTCTTATCTATCTATCTTATCTATCTATCTATCTTCTATCTATGCTATCTATCTATATATGCTATCTAGCTAGGCTAGCTTATTTATCTATCTATCTATCTTATCTATCTTATCTATCGGTATCTATCTATCTATGCTATCTATGCTATCTATTTATCTAGCTATCTCTCTGCTCTGCTCTGTATTATACTATTATATATATATAGTATTATATATATATATATATATATATATATATCAATTTAGCACTCTATATTTCTTTTTTTAAATCTTTTTTTTTTCTACACCTCCCTGTCTCTGTCTATGTCCCCGTCTCCGTCTCTGTCTCTGTCGCTGTCGTTGTTTCTGTCTCAGTTTCTGCCGCCCTTTTTTAAAACGTTTCCCTTTAATTTACCCAACTACCACTGTGTCAGGTTTCTCTCGCTATCGTTTCATGGTTCGCCAAGTACAGCCCCCATTTATCNCACACACACACACACACACACACACACACACACACACACACACACACACACACACACACACACACACACACACACACACACACACACACACACACGCACACCGCGCCCCGTGTCGCAGCCGCCGAACGACCTCGTGACGTAATCGTGACCTCGTGACGTCCGTCATTACGGTGGCGCCATTGTGGCCGGCGACGAGCAGGTATGCACGCAGACGCTATCTGATTTATCGCTTTAATTGCATCGGTTCGAAAACGAATATCGTTTGGCCTAACGAATGCGGTTTATTGTCGGATAACGACTGAACACTGTCGCGTGACTCCCTCTAATATTTGCGACATTTCTGACCCGGGGAATCGCAGCGTGTACGGCGGTTCGTAGTTGGTTTTGCGTGGCGCGCCGCGCTCGCGTGCGTTGTCGGCTGCTACTACGCGTTGTCGGAAGAACGTAGTTTGCGTGAGTGGAAGAATGAGAGGTTGCGAGGCCGGCGTGGTGAAGAGACCGACAGACACAGCAAGGGTGAGATACACAGGTATACATTGTATGAGTAGTGAGATTGGCTGAATCAAGCGCGAGAGAGAGAGAGAGAGAGACGACCACACACACACACACACACACACACACACACACACACACACACACACACACAC
>NW_014579043.1:0-247 GCF_000485595.1 Priapulus caudatus
AGAGAGAGAGCGCGCGAGAGAGAGAGACCAAGGGGTAGGTACCGCGTGCGTCTACTAATTCCCATTCACTTGCATACAAATCCCATATTGATCTGTCAGCCTTGCCGGGGAAAGTATAATCATCCAAGACGGTTAGCTAGCTGGATCCGCATACACCCGGCCCGCGCGCCGCCTCTGCTGCTGCTGCTGCTGCTGTCACTGCTGCTGCTGCTGCTGCTGCTGCTGCTGGTGTGTGTGTGTGTGTGTG
>NW_014579043.1:426-2971 GCF_000485595.1 Priapulus caudatus
GTGCAGGGAAGAGAGAGAGAGGACCCACCCACCCCCGGTGGGAGGGAAGACCCCCACCCACCCACTCCCCGGGGTGACCTACAGGGGTCGCCTCGTACCTGCAGTAGAGCGTCGACGACGGCTATGTGACCGTTGACGCACGCCCAGTGTATCGGGCAGGCGCCAGTCTCGTTCCTGCCCGGCGCGTTGAGGGGCGCCCTCTTCTGGACGATGAAGAAGGAGACGATGTGCAGGTGTCCGCAGAGCGCGGCCCAGTGCAGCGGCGTGTGACCGCGGTCATCGAGCTGCAGGAGCGCCGAGTCCCCTCCCCCTCCCCTCTCCTACCTCTCCTCCTCCTCCTCCTCCGTCCGCGCTGGAGGGGGAGACCTCAGCAGCTCCTGACAGCGTTCTAGTGGACCTGTATGACGATGAGAGCTGTAAAGAGGCACCTGGGGTGGGGTTAGAAATACTTCCGCCGCGGGTGCATGCGGAGAGGCAGGAGACGCAGAGGGAGGTGAGAGACGGGGCGAGAGAGGCGCCTTCTTGTGAAGAGAGGCGGTGAGCAGAGAGAGAGAGAGATGAGAGAGAGAGGAAACGCCGAGGAGAGAGAAAGCGAGAGAGAGGGTGGGAGAGCGGACGAGAAGGGGAGAGAGGCAGGAGATGGAGATGAGCAGACGAGATGAGATGATCGAGAGAGCCGAGAGAGAGAGAGGAGAGAGAGAAACATCTGATGGCCGACTATACATTGACGATACATGTGTTTGCAGGACATAATACATGATAATATATGCTATGTATGTATATATTGTATGTATGTATATGTACTATAACATGTTAGACGCACATACATATATACATATACATACATACATATATGAATGTAATAAATATACGAACGTAAATTCCGCAGAGTTAATTACAGTTACATACCATTACACATCGTTATGCACCGTTACACATTGTTATGTACCGTTACACATCGTTATGTACCGTTACACATTGTTATGTCACGTTACCACATTGTTGTGCTACTGCGTACACATTGTTATGCACCGTTTACACATTTGTTGTGTCCGGTCACACATTTGCTTATGCACCATTACACATCGTTATGTACCGTTACACATCGTTATGTACCGTTACACATTGTTATGTACCGTTACACATTGTTGTGTACCGTTACACATTGTTATGTACCATTACACATCTTAGTTGTGTACCGTTACCACAATCGCTTAGTTACGTTACACATCGTTATGTGCCCTTGCCCACATCGTTATTGTACCATTGGCCACATCGCTTATGTACCGCTACCCATTGCTATGTACCGTTACACATTGTTATGTCCCGTTACGTAGCAGTGCGTAGCGTTCCGCCGCTTCGTGTACTGTTACGTGCAGTTACGTTCCGTTATTTAACGCACACGCCTCCAGGGATAGAAATTTACTTTTGAATCAATGGGAGTCCAAAACGGCACTCCCTGCCCTTAAAAGAGTTGAGTCCGCCGGCCAAAATGATGCGGAGTCCGCAGCTCTGAGCTTCAAAACTAAGATATTAACCAATAATGTAAATGGCCATAGTGCTTATTTTCAGTTGCACTCTTGCCAAAAATTCTCTTGGACTTTTGCTGAAAAAATTACGGTAATACCGCGTAGGCCGTGCTCTGGAACGAACTTGTTTATGATATAGCAGAATTTTCAGCGCTAGTCACACGACTTCCTGCCATATGTCAAATCAGGGCTCATCAGTGAGCTATTTGACTCCGGACTCCGTTGTGGTATTGTAGCCTGCTAAAACTACCAGCACGACATGCAATCTCTTCATTCTCCCTTTCCTCCCTCTCTTCTAATTAATTCCTCCTTCTCTTCTAATTAATTCCTCTCTCTCTCTCTCTCTCTCTATATCTCTCTCTCTCTCTCTCGTTGTTCCTCCCCTCCCCTCCCCCGCTCCCTCCCTTCCCCCTACAGTTTTGTATGGTTCCCCCTCGTCAAGTGTCGACGCACTGTCTGTAATAATTTCGATGTTTCGTGAGTGAATTTTATCGGACATGAACTAATAATATGACACATGCAGAGCGCCCGCAGCCCTACTATACCCCAGCCGCGTATCAACTACAAACACTCAAAAACGTGGACTGTTTATATATATACATATATGTATATATATCATTAAATATATATGTGCGTGTGCGTGCGTGCGTGAGTGCGTGAGTGCCTGCGTGCGTATGTGTGTTTTACACGCATGCATGTTTTACCGCGATATCTCTCCCTGTGCGTGTACCGTGGTCCGTCACAAACGCACGCAAACGCACGTATACAGCAAACTCAATAATAGCCTACATCTCGGCCATGGATAGTCCTTCTTAACCGCGTGTCGAAAAGCGATGCTCTTACATATTGGCGAGAGAGTGAGAGAGTGAGTGTGAGAGAGAAAGAGAGAGAGAAAAAAAGAGAGAGAGAGAGAGAGCGCGCGAGAGAGGCAGAGAGGTAGACGGAAATAGCAAAAGAGAGAGAGAGAGAGAGAGAGAGAGAGAAGAGAGAGAGAGAGAGAGAGAGAGAGAGAGAGA
>NW_014579043.1:4358-10646 GCF_000485595.1 Priapulus caudatus
TGTGCGTGCGTGTGTGCGTGCGTGCGTACGTGTGTGTGTGTGTGCGCGCGTGCGTGTGTGCGTGCGTGCGTGCGTGCGTGCGTGCGTGTGTGTGCGCGTGCGTGTGTGTGTGTGTGTGTGTGTGTGTGTGTGTGTGTGTGTGTGTGTATGTGTGCGTGCGCGTGTGTGCGCGCCGTATTGCCCGGATGGTTATCTAGTTATAAGTTCTTCAATTATTCACGATTTAAATTACTGCTGCGTTCATTACTCGGCTGAAGTCACTCGAGCTCGAACGAAGTACTCAATCTACGCGCAACAATGACGTTATCTTCTTAAGACAACATGATATAAATCTTATCAGTATAATTGTATGACCTGTATGGATGATTTCGCAATATGCAACAGTATTCTTCTCGCAAATCCACTACGCGACGATGTTTAACTAGGTTCTATTGAAAATAAATCCAATTTAGCGCTAAGCAATCACACTCTATTCACGAGTACTGAGAGGGTATAGAATTGATACGGCATTTCATGTCACGAATACACGGAAAAATCCTTTCTGTCAACGGTGTTTGGAACCACTCAAAAGAACTTTCGCATGACTCAGCGAATCGCCTCGTGTCTGTTGTTCTGTGGTACACTACTGGCAACGATCATATTGTACTGTACGCACAAATACCTCTTCCAAAACAACGAAAATTATGCAAATTAATGCGAATGAATGAGCTGAGCACGTTTTCCGTTACAAACCACCGATGACTTTGCACATCGCGATATGAGTAATGATAGTGAACTGCGGCGCTATGCAACGCATATATATCTTCAAAACTCCAGACTTCAGTGTTAGGCGAGTTATCACAACTTGTACATGATATGATGTAGCTAAAAGTTACACACCACTAATCGAAAAAAAATCGAAATAATCAAATAATCACTCAAAGTAAAAATTGTTTAGAATCTCTTGTGATTAAATAGTAAATAGTAATATACTTAGTACTAGTAATAAAAAGTAATAAATAGTAAATATTAAAGGGTAAATAGAAATTAATATTGTGGGAGTAAATAATGTAGAAACATTAGTTTGTCCAGTTGAATGTTCATCGGTAATGATTTCAACTAGACATTTAGTGAGAACAATGGCATAAATCACATTAAAATATGGCTAAATGCATGTTAATTAATCAATTAAAAATAAGTGATAGAAAAGATTATTATTACTAAATACTTCCTTACTGATATTTTCATGTAAATAGAAAGAGTATGACGTCTCATTTTGACTCCATATTTGTCCAGCACAAGAAATTAGCTATTGTGAACGAAAGCGAATACAAAAACAGACAAGAAATGACGATCAATAACCAAGACAAAAAACTAAGCAAAATAAACATCGAAATGCACAAAGTAAAAACAAGGCATGAGTACACTGGGCACATATAAATAACATAGCAAGCATTTCGCTTAGAAGTTATGCAATGGATAACACGTGAATGTTTTTTAAAGTAGTAAAATCGTAGGAAGGGGTGAAGAAATAGCAAACGGTCTGTTTTTACAGCAAAACCAACTCATTTGAATTGTTTTTTAAATGGTAAAACATTTTATTTATTATAAGCAAAGTCGCGTTTGGCTCAATTTTTGTTACTATAACCTCAATCGCTCTGCATTATGTAACGTTGCAAATTACAATTTTAACCAACCGATAGATCTGCAAAAATGTACTTCGTGTTGATGGGGAACTCTTCAAACAAGAAATACCGGATGAATTTTTCATGATTGGGAACAGAAGTCAACCAGGATGCGAGATATCCGAAAATGTTATTTCAAGTAACCGGGAACTGTGGGAAACCGCACGTTAGATAGATAGATAGATATAGATTTATGTCGAGAATTAACAAAGCATACATTACAACGATAAGAGCATAAATAAACAATATGCAGCTAGATAATTATCGAATATAAAAACACAAAAAGCGTGTCTAGCACACTTATTTCCATTGTGGTCCTTTAAAATAACATAACATTGTATTTTGACCACGTTTTTGGACCTGGGCAATTAAGAATGTTCCCCTCGTCTCCCTTCTGTATATTCTTCTATAAAACGGCACATACATAAAAAAGCACATTTATTTTAACCGAGAAAAAAGGAATGGTCCCCCCGTATCTTTTCTACGTATGCTTTTATAAAACTGCACATACATGAAAACGAAACACTGCACTACTCCCATGCCATAGTTATAATTTTAAAAGTGATAAAACGGTATCACCGTCATAGCACACAACCACTTCACTGTCACTTCACTGACACAGTCACGTCCGCGTAAACTAAACGAAATATATCAACGTTTTGCAAGCCAGAAGTCACGCGTGCACCCCCGGGCAAGATACAAGACCGCACTCATTGCCCAATGTAGCTCTAGTACTATAGCCCGCGTACAGTTGCCGCAGACAATACAATGCCTGCGGCAACTGTACGCGGGCTATAGTACTAGAGCTATGCCCAATGGTACTAAAATACTCTGTTGGAGCAGTAGTCACAAGTAACATAGCGTCATACGCATACGGCATATATATTAATTATTATATATAATATATATATATTGACACTATCAATGCCATTGACATTGGTTGTAGATACCGCGTAGCAATAAGACAGGTCAGTGAGCTTATTTGTTCGCT
This sequence comes from Priapulus caudatus, assembly GCF_000485595.1. Lineage (NCBI taxonomy): Eukaryota > Metazoa > Priapulida > Priapulimorpha > Priapulimorphida > Priapulidae > Priapulus > Priapulus caudatus. The sequence continues at coordinate 7,014 of NW_014579043.1, forward strand.
ACGAAGATAGACATTGAGATCAAGACAGCGTGCGCTAGTTGCGTGTGACATTCCGACTCTCCGTCTCACTCGGTCACTGGAGCAACAATTGAACGAATGAACGATCACGTTAGTCTAACGTGTTACTGTTAGTAATAGTATTACGGTTAGAACTTAGTTACTTAGAGTACTCACCCAGCTTTTACGGCATCAAATATAGTTCTGTGTCTTATGCCATTCATTCTGTTGCGACATTTACACTGTAAGACGACGTATATGCATCCGAATTCGGTATTCCACGCTTCATGTGCAGGACAACTAGCCAGAAATCAATAACAACATTGCAAACTGCCCGGCAAAGCATTTGACTTCGAGTTTTCCTGTTACCGGAAGTACCGGAAGTAAATTTCATAATACCTCCACTGTGATGAAACTTGGAGTTTTTTCTAGCTTTCAATAAAACTTTCGAAGAACGTAAATATATAAAATTTATAAAACTAAGTAATGTATTAGAACTATTTATATCTACGGTATGTTTTTTACTTTGACGATATTGCTCTTCATTTGTATATAGCGATCACGTGAAACATCGTATTGTGAGAGTGAAACGGAACGGATCGCGCGGCATTGCGCGTTTTGTTTTTCACAAATATAGTGAAAACATCATCTAAATTTCATTGTTGAGAAATAATTAATACAGATTACTGTTGTTTTAAGCAACTACATTGAAGGTATATACATGTGGAACTATTTTTCCCCTGTCTCTGATGTAACACGAGCGTGTACTGATGTAGTACGTTGCCGTTGCCGTTGGACCAGTGCACAGTTTGATTGCATGCGTAATTATTCGAAATCAAATATAAATTCTTTGTGTTTCAACATTAATTATTATTAGAAAGACAAATATCATTACAAGTAATTGACAACACCCAAATTACAAACTGCTTCATGTTAATATCGAAGAAATCTAATCACCAATGCCTCAAATACTGAAATAGGACTTGCTGCACACTGGCCAATGTTATTCATTTGCGATACGTACTAGTCGTAGGCCTACAAATGATATGTACAAATGATTTTTTTAGTGTGATACAGGTGTAACAGATACACACGGAAGTAACTCCACACTTTCCGCTACTGACTAATAACATTAACAATGAAATTCGCAATATTCCGTGCAAGATTACGATTGCGCTCGATATTCTACCAATTTGTGTAAGAAGTTGAATTCGAAACCTTTCTTATTTCGAGTAGCTTTATGTGTAATTCGTATTTGATGCACAAACAGGTTGGGTGCGCAGTCGGTTGCAAATATGTTCGGCCAACAGAACAAGCCACCGTTTGGTGGCACAAGTTTTGGAACCACAGCGACACCATTTGGACAAGGTTAGTGCGTCTGCATTGTCAAAGTGTACAGCGATCGATGCTGTATATCAAATGTTACTTACTTTAATTAAGGATAAAGGATCTTAATTACAAAATTTTAATAAAGGGTCTTTCTCGTCTGCATTGACAAGTTTTTGTTAGTGGAAACATAGATACCTCGCGATAGGTGGAGTTGATACGTATAATGATTTTTATGTTCATGCTGCTGCATCTTTTCTTATACATTTTGCAATAGATGTAACATCTTATGACCAACCGAGTTTTCCGCCCCCCCCCCAAAAAAAAAAATTTTTTTTCATAGACGCCTTGCTAGTATTTTTTTAATGTGCAATCCAAAAATTCATCAGGAAAGCATCAATCCTGCTCGCCAGTAATCCTTCTTGTGTGACGCGTACTGTGATTTTTTATATGACCACATCGTGATATATAACGAATCTTACGCTTTGCCGTTGCCATGACGACCAGCACCCGCGCCGACGTCGTTCGGAGCGACAAAGCCGACGGGTTTCGGAGCGACGTTCGGCGCTGCGGCACCGCCGTTTGGCACGGTGGCGCCCTCTGGTGCTGCGACGGGATTCGGCGCGGCCGGCGCGACGGGAACGGGGTTGTTCGGAACCCCGACACAATCAACGGCGTTCGGTCAGGCCCCGGCTGCTACTACGGGTTTCGGTGAGTCTCGCGGGAAAAAAACGATGTCGAAATCTCTCGACATGGTGATGCCGTGTCTAATGCAGAGTCACGTTTCAGCGAGTAACAAACGTCAGTAGAGGAAAGTAGCACACAAAAGTGAGAGTGAGAGAGAGACTGCATGCGAGAGAGAAGGAACCCTGCTTCGTTCCGCTCGCGTTACTAACCCAGTAATGTCCGACGCGCTTTCTAACTTGCGTTCTCTCCCTGCAGCGTTCGGCACCCCGGCGACACAGCCGGCCACGGGTCTCTTCGGAGCGGCAGGAACGACGGGAATGTTTGGAACTCCTGCGGCGGCAAGCACCAGCTTCAGCGCTAAGCCTGCGACCGGCTTCGGAGGTGAGCGTTGCGCGAAAGCAGGGAATTTGCTATATAGTGATTGCGCAACACAAGTGATTTTCACCGAACGCAAGCAATGTTTCGTAGCCACTTGCGGCTGCCGCAAGTCAACAATATGCCAGCTACTTACGTATTTAGAAGTCAGACCCATTTTATTTTGGTTTCTGTACGAAATTGAAGCGTAGATGACTCTGAATCATAGCAGGAAGACACAGAAGACATAGAATAAATCATAAGCTAAAACAGGGAGGAAGGGAAGGGGTACTGCCAGTTTGGAGAGCAACAGAGGTCGGTGCAAGTAAAAATCTCTTGGCGCAAGTAATTGTTTATCCTAACTTGCGGCATGCGCAAGTGTTTTTTTTTTAGCGAATTTTGATCCCTGGACAGGGTACGACGCCGGCGTCGCAGCGCGGTTGTCATCCAGGGTACGAACTTGGGTGTGCGTGTCCGTGATGAGTCTCGTGGGTGTTCCAAAATTTTCTCATTTTTAACTGTTTTCACTTCCGATACTTATCTATCTGGCACATGATGGATGCATGTAGATCTACTGTCACTACCACCGCGTGGAGTGTAGATCTACTCTCACTACCACCGCGTGGAGTGTAGATCTACTGCCACTACCACCGCGTGGAGTGTAGATCTACTGTCACTACCACCGCGTAGAGTGTAGATCTACTGTCACTACCACCGCGTGGATTGTAGATCTACTGTCACTACCACAGCGTGGAGTGTAGATCTACTGTCACTACCACCGCGTGGACTGTAGATCTACTGTCACTACCACAGCGTGGAGTGTAGATCTACTGTCACTACCACCGCGTGGAGTGTAGATCTACTGTCACTACCACAGCGTGGAGTGTAGATCTACTGTCACTACCACAGCGTGGAGTGTAGATGTACTGTCACTACCACCGCGTGGAGTGTAGGTCTACTGCCACTACCACCGCGTGGAGTGTAGGTCTACTGTCACTACCACCGCGTGATGTGTAGATGTACTGTCACTACCACCGCGTGGAGTGTAGATCTACTGTCACTACCACCGCGTGGAGTGTAGATCTACTGCCACTACCACCGCGTGGAGTGTATATCTACTGTCACTACCACCGCGTAGACGTGTAGATCTACTGCCACTACCACCGCGTCGAGTGTAGATCTACTGCCACTACCACCGCGTGGAGTGTAGATCTACTGCCACTACCACCGCGTCGAGTGTAGATCTACTGCCACTACCACCGCGTCGAG
>NW_014579043.1:10671-14914 GCF_000485595.1 Priapulus caudatus
GAGAGAGAGAGAGAGAGAGAGAGAGAGAGAGAGAGACAGGGAGAGAGTGAGAGAGAATAAATGACACATTCACAGTGAATTACACGTAGAGTGGTCAACATTCTTTCCACCCAAACCTGACCAGCTAACAGTAGACGAGCATGTAGACAGTAAATGTAGGGATCTGTCTCATCTACTCTCGAACTCTGTTATAGCCATTTATACATGCCAGTATACAATGTGTAAGAGCGAAAGAGAGACAGACAGAGAGAGAGGCTGTGTACGCGCCTGTGTCTGCTGCTTGCAGCCGTGATGCCGTTCGGAGCCAGCGCGCCGACGGGAACGACGATAAAGTTCAACCCGCTGGCCGGCCAGGACACGACGATGAAGAACGGCGTGTCAACGAACATCAACACCCGCCACCAGTGCATCACCGCCATGAAGGAGTACGAAACGAAGAGTCTGGAGGTACGTCCGGTGCCGCACGACGCGTGGCTGCGGTGTGGCACTCTCGGTCTCGCTTGGGGTTTCGAAATCGTACGCAGAAGGTCTTGGGTTTGGGGCTGTCTTGTGTCTTGTCGTGTTCTGAATCGGTCGTGTCGCTTGCACGCGATGCGATGGTACCGAAATGTACGATGAACGTTATCTCTCACTTTATCGTGGTCGTCATGATTTTAAACGCGCTCATGGCAACAGGGAAAAAAATATTATTTATTTTTCGGGGACTACTTTTCAAGCTCGCGTGGATGAAAATAGCACTCTAAAATTTGGTTTGCATTGAACTCTATGCAAATTTACGGGAGCTCTTTTTGGCATTTCGGGGGCTAAATCGCCCCGAGCCCCGGTGTATTTTTTTCACTGCATGGGAACTCCGTAACTCTGAAACTCTTGTGAGATTAAATTGTTCTTCTATTGAAACTCTATTGAAAATGATTTTTCTTTGATCGGTCAAAGGATTGCATGGCATTACGTGTATATATGTTATCGTCGAGGGTTAAATTGACTACGTCACGAATTTTCTATGGTAAAATTCGTAACATTTTTGTTGCCATTTTTTTACATTAAAAGTAAGAACTAACGGTACTAAACGTATCGTCAAATTCTTACCTGATAAGATTGTTTCTCAACTAGTTAAAAATCCATAAAAACCTGGACGATTTGATATTATGTTTCTGACATTAATTGCTTGCTATGGGCTATGTATGAGTCACGAGTGTATGTTCACATCGAACAATATAGTAAAATAGGAAGCAATTTAACCATAAAACGTCAACAGAATTACTTATATTTTGTGAAAAAGTGGGAATATTTTTTTTATTTTTACTATTTATGGTGAGGTAATCACTTTAACGCTCGCGTGTTCTCTGTGCAGCGGTACGTATATCATATGTATTGTATCCTTATACATAGATGTTATCGTCGAGGGTTAACGCTCGCATGTTCTCTGCGCAGGAGCTGCGTTGTGAAGACTACCTCGCGAGTCGCAAGGGTCCGCAGGCCGGCTCGACGATCGGCGCCGCCTCCACGGGTCTGTTCGGCCGCCCGGCGACCGCCACCACACAGGCCGGTATCACGTTCGTACAGCCCGCAAAGTCAACCGGGTTCGGTCCCACGAGTAAGTCCGCATGACGCGCCATCTACGCTGGGCATGCAGACGCCGTCGCAGCGCGGTTTTTTGAGATTTTTTTTTATGCGCGTCGATTCGGAATCTCTAAGAAGTGTTTGCAGTTTTAATCCCGCTTCGAAGCTATTGGTAGTGATTTTTAATGGTATGAGATAGTTATCGTTGTTTTTTTATTTGTTTTTCACGAGTAAATTTCTCATGAGAAGGTGGTCGGTCGCACGATAAAAAAATTATATTTATGAAAAAATTAAAAAATCAAAATCGAATGCAAGTACATCAAGATCTAAATAAAGACCTAACGATGACTCATTAATAACGATTAACTAACGATTGACAATCTCTCATGCTGGGGTTTCAGCGGGTTTCGCCACGGCCACGAGTACAGCAGGCGGGCTGTTCGGTCAGCCGGCTGCCACCAGCGGAATGTTCGGGCAGACGAAACCCGCGTTCGGCGTTGCCACGACGACCGCCGGCTCAACGTTCGGCTTCGCGGCGGGAACCACGGCGACGAGCGGCGGCCTCTTCGGGCAGACGGCGAACAAGGTATGCGTCGTCACGGCGACGATCGACGTGTCTTGCTCTCGACGTTTTTACGGACCTTGCTCTCTCGTCTACGTTTGTCTAATTCGCGTGCTGTCGCTACTGCGAAACGTAAAAACGTTTTCAGGCTCCGATTTGCTTCGCGTATACGAGAATAATATCCTCGCTCCTATTTTCCTATCGCGGCTGCATTTTTGTGCGGCGCCCTCTGGAAACAGGTGTACGTACGTCGGCGTACGTTGTGAAATCCTAGCGTCGACAGACGTGAAAACATTGTGTGTCCTCAAGTCACATCGTATCGTATCTATAATCTTATATCTACAAACATATCTATTGATCTACGTCCGTCGATACAGGCGTGCAGATTATCGGATCCTAGTTTCGGCAGAAGTTATCCAATTTCCAGCTGAGTATGGAAACGTCGTGTTCTGAAGTTTGCGATTTGCGTTCCCAGCCTCTGTTTGGTTCGACGACGAATGCTAGCGGAGGGATGTTTGGGGGAGCGGCAACGACGCAGGCGCAGACGGGGTTATTCGGGGCAACGAATACAGCAACACCCGCGTTCGGGTTCGCGCAGCCACAGGTATGTGCTAGAGGGAGAGGGGGAGGGGAGGTAGGGGGAGAGAGAGAGAGAGAGAGAGGGGGGGCAGGAAGAAAGAGAAAGAGAGAGAGAGGAAGGGAGGGAGAGAGAGAGAGAGATGGGAGAGATACAGATAGAGAAAGAGGGGGAGGAAGAAAGAAAGAAAGAGAGAGAGAGAGGGGGGGAGGAAGAAAGAAACAGAGACAGAGAGGGAAGGAGGGAGTGAGAGAGAGAGAGAGGAAGGGAGGGAGAGAGAGAGAGAGATGGGAGAGATACAGATAGAGAAAGAGGGGGGAGGAAGAAAGAAAGAAAGAGAGAGAGAGAGGAGGGGAGGAAGAAAGAAACAGAGACAGAGAGGGAAGGAGGGAGTGAGAGAGAGAGAAAAGAAAAGAGAGATAGAGAGAGAGAGAGAGAGAGAGATAGACACAGACATTGAAACAGTCTCCCCTCCCTGCATCCCGTTCTCATCTCCCGCCTGACGTTCCGTTGTTTTCGCAGCAGCAGCAGACGGGCGGTCTCTTCGGACAGAAGGCGCCTGCGTTTGGCGCGTCCACGGCGACCACACAGCCGACGTTTGGATTCGGCGCGGCTAACACGGGGACGGGTCTGTTTGGCAACAAACCCGCGGGCGCCACGGCTCCCTTCACAGGGTCCGCCGGATTCAGTAAGTGCTGGAGAGCGCGTGGCAGAGATGCCAACCACTACGATTTATCCGTATTTTATACGAATTTCTATTCCTTTTGCACCACTACGACCAGTTTGTATCAAACTACAGAACAAAAAATTTTTTTGGGCAATTTATTGTCATTTTTGACCCTCAGAATGCAGGAAATTGCATCTCAGAATCAAAAAAAATTCCTGGGAGCATGCCGGACCCCCCCTAGCAAACTCGGGTCACGTCGAACTACTAATTTGATGACCAGCAACTACAGATTGCTTCAAATATGTGTTGGCATCTCTGGCGTGGGAGCACGTATTGGATGACCGTGACCATATACATGTGCAGCGCAGCAGCGAGAGTGGGATGCAGTTGTGTCGCGTGTGCAGCGCAGCAGCGAGAGTGGGATGCAGTTGTGTCGCGTGCTATTCACGATTATGGCTATAATAGGTTTATCTGTCCCCCGACCTTTATAAGTGTTTTTTCTTTCTAAAAATGCAAAATCGCATTTTGCTGGGCTCACAGCAGACTCGGTTACAGACTGTATACGCCAAATTTTTCGCGTACAGATATTTTCGCGAATTCAGACTTGACAGACACTTTCGCGAGTGGTTAATTTCGCCGTCGGTGAATTATGAATTATTCGCGTGTTTAATTTCGCGGTCGGGGACGCATTCACGAAATTACATCACCACAAAATATACAGCGTATACAGTAACAGACTACCGAACGTAACAGCGACTCGGCGCAAACCCTGGCGCATCCCGTCCGAGATCGTTCTGTTGATGTTACTTAGTGATGTCACGATCATCGATTATACTCGATCATCGGTTGAACAGTGGCTCGAACCAAGCGCTTGGTT
>NW_014579043.1:15116-18062 GCF_000485595.1 Priapulus caudatus
CTCTCACTCTCTCTCTCTCTCTCTCTCTCTTTCTTTGTCCTTCTCCCTCTGTCCCCCTCTCCCTCCCTCTTTCTCTCCCATCCTCCCCCCTATCTCACGCCTCACGCTCGTGTCTCTAACGTTCTTCCTCTGCATCGCAGGTTATGGAGCCGGCCTTGGTTCATCGTTCGGCGCCGGTACGGGTGCGTTTGGCTCCACCCTAGGCGGCATCGGCGGCGGCGTCGCAGGATTGTCGGGGTGAGTCACACATCAGAGTGAGTCACACATCGGAGTGAGGCCATCCTTAAAAAATTCTATGTTTGCTGTCCCCCGACCCATGATTTTTTTAGTGGGTAGGTAGGTAGGTCTTTTTTTTGTGAGGCATAATAGTTATTTTAAGTCTGTCCTCATGTTTGCCACACATGCTTTGTGTTTCAGTCTTAATTATTGGAATGTAAAAAATCGAACCCAAAATGTCAAAAAAAACTTTTGGGTCGCGGCTATTCTCGTGGGTCGGTCGGAGGACAGCAAACATATAATTTTTTAAGGATGGCCTGAGTCACACATCGGAGTGAGTCACAGTGCGGCGTATTTGTAGATGTATGCAGTCGTCTTTATATCGAGAAGAATTGTTGGGAAATCGATGTTAAAATCTGTTCGTCAGACTGCGCTGAATTCCACGTGCATGTGTGCGTTCGTGCGTGCGTTCTGCGTCCCTGCGTGCGTGCGTGCGTGCGTTCGTGCGTGCGTTCTGCGTGCGTGCGTGCGTGCCCATGCATGTGTCTGTGTACTGAGTTCTGCCTTCGTTGTTTCTGCAGGCAGCAGGCAGGGGGCGCTGATCAGCAGGCGCAGCTACAGCTTCTCGCGCTCGCCGCCTCGCCATACGGAGACTCGCCGCTCTTCAGGAACATCGTGCAGGTAAACGTCAAGGTCGCCGCAAAGGTCGAGGTTAAGGTCGTGATCAAGATCGTGTTCGAGGTCACAGTTACTCATTCTCATTGACATATTGAAATTTGTGAACTGGGGCTGTGGGGTTATCATCTTGGTCCCCCGATGGGACATAAGGCCGTAATTTGTGAACTGCGCGAGTTTTTACTCACTGACTGTTTTCGTTCTTTATCGATTCGGCTGCGTTTTTTCCGTAGTTTTAATTCTGCAAAATTTGGATTAATTTTTTATGTGCCGGCTTAATCCTTCACGTCTTTGTCTCGATGCCTCATGTTGTTGTCTCACGTCTTTCTCAGTTCCTCGCACTGTCTCACGTATTTGTCTCGATGCCTCACACCATCTCACATCGATGTCTCGATCCCTCACACCATCTCACATCGATGTCTCGATCCCTCACACCATCTCACATCGATGTCTCGATCCCTCACATTTCCAATCGTCAGCATCGATGGCTCTCGATGCCTCACACCATTCTCACATCGATGGGCTCGATCCTCACACCATCTCACATGCAATGTTCTTCGATCCTCACACGCATCTTACATTGAATGTCTCTGATCCCTCACACCATCTCACATTGAATGTCTCGTGCCTTCATAGAATCACTGCCATCCACATCGATGTCTGACGATGGCCGTTCACACCAATCGCACATCCGATGCCATCGATCCTCACACCATCTTCAGCATCGATGCGCTCGATGCCCACACTCATCTCACATCGCATGGCCTCGATCCCTGCACACCATCTCACATCAATGTTCTCGATCCTGCACACCAATTTCTTAGCATATGATGTCTCGATCCCCTCACACCATCTCACATTGATGTCTGCGATCTCTCACACGGCATCCCACCATCGACTGTCTCGATGCCCTCACACGCATCACTACATCGATTTTCCTCGATCCCTTCGCACATCCGATCGCACATTCGATGTCCTCGATCTCCTCACACCAATCGCATCATCGATGTCTCGATCCCATCAACCATCGGCACATACGATTGTCTCGATGCCTGCATGCAGCATCCACATCATGTCTCGATTCCTCAGCACCATCGCCCACATGATGTCTACGATCCCTCACACCATCCGTCTCACATCAGTCTCAATTCCTCACGTATTTGTCTCGTCGCCTCGCAGGATCAGAGTAAGCGCGAGGACATGCTAAAGCCGACGAACCCGGCAGCACAGAGGGCGCTGGGGAGCTCGACGCACTACAAGCTGTCGCCGCGGCCGACCGCAAAGATCAAGCCGAAGCTGCTGACGGCAGACGGACGGGTGAGTCACCGTCGCCGTTGACGACTCGTGCGCAGAATCTCGCGAAGGGCTTTGTTGTTTTAAAGTCGCGAGGGTTGGGTATCGGGGCAGGTGGAGTTTGTGTGAAGAACATACTTTCGTGATTTTTCTGAGAGGTAAGACTGTAAGAGGTGGGTGTTTGGGCTGGTGGGTGATCGATTTCGAGAAGGGAGCAAGGGATAGATGGATGGGTGGACGATTGGATAGATTAGCGACTAGAATCGATGGGTGTTGTAGCGGTAAATTGCCGAGCAGTTAGTTGCGATGGAGGGTGTTTGGTTAGAAGGCGGAACGTTTGGTGTTCGTGTTTCCAAAGCCGAGTATGTCAGTGTCATGCGGGCTGCTGTCTCACTGTCACCCACGTTGTTGTTGCTCCCTTGTGTGCCCAGCATTCACGCCACTAGAGTGATTAGTATTGATGTCACGATCATCGATTATACTCGATCATCGGTTGAAGCAGTGGCTCGTACCAAGCGCTTGGTTATCAAAATCCATATGCGATTTTAATAAAAAAAAAAAACAAGAAAAATTTGAACAAGAAAACTTGAAAAGTGATGAGAATCAGTACATGTAATTATACTACATCTAGTAGTAACAGTGCAAAACAAACAGTAAATGCAGGCTAAACAAGCACATACATGCACAACGTACATGTCACACGACGCATGCATACGCACACGCAGGCTGAGGCATTCAACACCTCCGAGTAAACCGTTGTTA
>NW_014579043.1:19963-26027 GCF_000485595.1 Priapulus caudatus
CACAGTATCTAGCAGCTTGTATTATCATGTTTACAGCAGTCAGCAGTGTCTAGCAGCTTGTATTATCATGTTTGCAGCGGTCCACAGTATCTAGCAGCTTGTATTATCATGTTTACAGCAGTCAGCAGTGTCTAGCAGCTTGTATTATCATGTTTGCAGCGGTCCACAGTGTCTAGCAGCTTGTATTATCATGTTTACAGCGGTCAGCAGTATCTAGCAGCTTGTATTATCATGTTTGCAGCGGTCAGCAGTATCTAGCAGCTTGTATTATCATGTTTACAGCGGTCAGCAGTATCTAGCAGCTTGTATTATCATGTTTACAGCGGTCAGCAGTATCTAGCAGCTTGTATTATCATGTTTACAGCGGTCAGCAGTATCTAGCAGCTTGTATTATCGTGTTTGCAGCGGTCACGAGGGCTCGCCGCTCACGCAGCTCGAGTCGACCATCGCCGACCTTGATCGCCGCAACATCGGCAGGGTCGTCGGCCGGCGGCTGGAGGTCAGCAACGACGAGAGCCGGGACGTGAGTCTGCCCGACACCGACAGCTCGCAGGACCAGTACGGTGAGTGCAGCGCCCTCTAGTACTCTCGCGCGCGCGCGGACTCGACCTTTCTCGCGACTTTCTCGATCTCTCGGAATTTTTCTCGAATTCCAGTCGGTTTCTCGTAATCTCGCTCCTAGACTTCACGACCTTTTTGTGACTTTTCCCTCGCGCGCAGAGACGAACGAGAACGCGGCCCCGCACCCGGCCGGTATCGTCTGCCGCCGCGTCGGCTACTACACGATCCCGTCCCTCGACGAACTCGCTGCCATCGCCACCGGCAACGACGACGACGACGACGACCACAACGACGATGGATATGACGGAGAAGACAGAAGCTGCCCGGTGGAGAACTTCACGGTGGGACGCGAGGGGTACGGGTCGGTGTTCTTCCCCGGCGTGACGGACGTCGGCGGACTCAACCTCGACGAGATAGGTACGTTCGCGCAGGCGCCCCCTTGTGGTGGTATTCGGTATTTCATGTCGAGGGGTTGTTGATCGGTAGTTTAGCGATAGCGTTAATGTATAGCCCTGGCAGGGAGCGGCGGGGGGTGTATACTCGTGGCGGCAGTGATGGTATTTCCGGCCGGAGTAATTAACTGGTAGTTTTCGGCCGATCGTTACCACGATAAGTTGCGCGGAAAAAAAAAACAATGCTCGGCGACGAAGTGGCGCTAATTTAAACTGCAAACTGGATTATCTTGAACGACCTCGGGTATCCGAGCATGCGGCTACGGTATCCGAGGGTGGCGTGATTATTTCGGTTTAGAAGGACGTGGCTACGATATATATGATAATAATATATATAATAATCGTACATTTACAATCTGCGCTAGCCTAGACTGCCTCCGAGATCAATTGTATCTGACCGGCGTGCATTGCGCGGCGCCCCTGGCGGCGACCTTGATTTTTGACCTTTTCCGCGTCGTTCTTCAGTGCATTTCCGGAGGAAGGAGGTGACGGTCTATCCAGATGACAGCTGCAAGCCTCCGGTCGGGGAAGGTCTCAACAAGAAAGCTGAGATCACACTCGATGCAGTCTGGCCCAACGACAAGACTACACACTCCCCGATCAAGGTGTGTGTGTACTCGCGTGCGTGCGTGCGAGCGAGCGTGCGTGCGTGCGTGTTCGAGCATGCGTGCGTGCGTGTGTATATGTTTCATTGTTTTACATCCCGCTTCTCTTCCTGACCAGACGAAATCAGGCGAGGGGAAAAAAACTAACCGCATTTACGCAATAGCAACTGATTGATAATCTGAAACGAATGCAAAGATGATGCGTGCGCGCGGTGAAATTATGCGCAAATACTGATAATTCGTTGGTGGCGGTGGTACTACACATGCAATCGTCGCGGTCTATAGGATGGCTTACGATGATCTACTATTTATCTATTACATTAGTGTACAGTGTATATACATACTTTTATTAGCTCATCTGACATAGTCAGATGCAGCTTGTAGAATCGCATGATCGTCCGTCCGTCCGTCCGTGCGTCCGTCCGGGCGTCAACAGTTGGGCACAAATCTTAACCGCTCGACGTACGGTCACGATATTCGGGTCGTTGGGGGGGATTGTCAAAACGAGTTGGGATGTCGAAGCTGGGGGTCAAAGGTCAAAGGTCAAGAGGTGTAAAAGAAGGGGGAACATTCACTCCTTAACTTAAGGTATAGGGAGGAAATGCAGAATTGCGGCACAAATCTAAACGGCTCGACCTAGGCTCGTGATAGTCGGTGTATAGCATCATGGTAGGAAAAGCCATCACTGTGCCGAAATTGGAGGTCACAGGTCAAAGGTCAATGGGCACAGGGCAGATTTTAGACATTTTCTGAGGACATGGTCTGACGGAGCGATTGAAAAACTTTTTTGTTTCAGCGGTGAGCTAGCATTTTTATGGCTTTATTGAAAGGACCATGAAATCTGCTTTCCACTGACGTGCGAAGAGTAAGTGTCAGATAACCTTTTGACCCTCAAGAGGAGGGTTAAACATGGATTTGTTGACTGTTAACAAAGGAGTGAACTGCTTTTGCTATTAGAGCCCCCTCCCCCCACCCTCCCCCTACCCTCCATCTGCGATAGTGGGCGTGTCCTAACAATGATGTGTACGCAACTGCGTGTCTGCATATCTGCGCCTAACAAATGTGGTACTACGCACGACTGAAATTTTACGTTTATAATCGTAGCAACAGACCTCAGATGAGCCCAGACGCTCTGCGGCTCTTGTTATATATGTATATATATATGTGTGTTTATATGTTATCTGTGTGTTTGCAGGATCCGTCGCGGCTAACGGTGATTGGTTACCAGGAGAAGCTGGAACGCGCGACCGGTCGTCTCGCCGCCAAGTTCATCGACTATCGGCCGTGGACGGGCTCCTGGGTGTTCCAGGCAAGTCAACGGGGCGAGGGAGAGAGAGAGGGGGGAAGGAGGGGAAGAGAGAATGAGAGAGAGAGGAAGAGAGAGCGAGAGAGGGGGAAGGAGGGAGAGAAAGAGAGAGCGAGAGAGAGAAAGAGAGAGAGAGAGATTTATTTCATCCATGTTCTCGTGTAATTAATTGCGGTGTTCGTTAGACATTTGCGTGGTGTTCGTTGGACGTTCACTTGTTGTTCGTTGGATGTTCACTTGTTGTTCGTTGGATGTTCACTTGTTGTTTGTTGGATGTTTATCCTGGCCTTCTCCCGATCCTGCAGGTTCAGCACTTCTCCAAATACGGCCTGCAGGATTCCGACGAAGACGACGTTAGTCCGGAACTTCTGAAGCAGCGGCAGCAGCAGCAGGACACACAGCGGAAGCAGGAAGGACAGCAGCAGCAGCAGCAGCAGCAGCAGCAGCAGCAGCAGCAGCAGCAGCCGGCGGCGGCTGGCCAGGTAACGACCCAGTTATCGAAAAGAAAATCGATCCCAACATTAGTCTTAACTTTAATCTTTTCTCACGGACCGTTGTCGGAGTCAATTTACACTCATACTCAGCGTATAGAAGTCCAGTTTTACCCGAAAAATTTGTTGATGATGTTGTTACAAAATGATAAGAGGCACGTGCTGTATATGCGTGCATGTCTGTATATTATATTTATGAAATATATATATATATATATAGGGGTAGAAATAAGGACAATATGCAAGTTAGTCCGAAGGGCTAGTAAGGTAAGGTTTGTACTAGCCATTCTAGTTTTCAACTAGCCCTTAAAAGCATGATGTTGATAGTGGTTGCACGGGAAAATTGTTGATCTCACGAATGCTCCGAGATGCTTTGTGAGGGTATTGTGGACTGAATTTGAATGCTCACAAACCGCAATTAAATTCCCATTAATCATACACTGATATATCCTAAAACGGGCGGAATTACGAAATCTGGTCTGGAATTGTTTACTTGCCCGACGGGCAAGCCACCCTGGCCTTTAACTAGCCCTTCCAAACAATTACTAGTCCCGGGCTAGCGGGCTAGCGGCGAATTCGACCCCTGTATATATTTATGATAATATATATATATATGATATTTATGATGTATATATTTATGTATATATATATATGATATGCGTGTAGATCAACTCGTTAGTCGCTGCGTGATTTCACTAATTAGGAGGGCGCCGCCGTGTTTTTTCCCCCGCAGGCCGCGAAGACCTTGATCCCGGACAAGATGACCTTGACGGGAGAGCAGGCGGCGACCGCGCCGGGAAACCAGGAAGACCAGCCGATGGGAGAGGAGAACGACCTTGAGACTTATCCTTCAGATGAGCTTGCCATGCCGATGGAGGAAGCTGACGTGGGATACGATCTAGGTAGCTACGCGCGTGCGTGCAGACTGACATACACATGTGTATATACCATACCTACATACATACATACATATTTGTTACCTCCGCCAGGGGCGTGGCGGAGGTTATGTTTTCACCGGCGAATGTTTGAGTGTTGGTTGGTTTGTTTGTGAACATGCACGTTTCAGTTCACTTCCGCTAGGTGCGCTGGCTGTAGACTTACAAACACGCAAACACAGGCTAAGGGGCAACCACAGTCCTCCCCCACCTGCACGCTCGCACTAATCCGGATCCAATTAATTATTTAATTAATTAATTAATTAATTAATTTTTCCACTTAATTAATTAATTAATTAATAAAAAATACCACATTGAGAGAATTCAGCTGCCTTGGCGGAGGTCTGTGCTCTCCGAGTGCTCTAGTTGTATTATGAAACTGTTGTGTTCTGTGCTTTATAAAATCATGTTGTAAACCATGTTGTTATGTATGTTATGTTATGTAATTTGTTGAATAAAATAAGAAGCTTGATACAGGTAAAGCAAACTGTTACCCTCCCTTTGTTACTTCTTCTTAAAAAGAACGTTCGACGGTTATAATTGTGCACGTATTATAATTCGGCGCCGCGTTGCGCGGGTGTGCGCTCTCCACTGACCGCTCCTTCTGGCAGGTGGCGCCACCGACAAGTCGAGCTCTCACCAGATGGCGAGCGTGCTTGGCGTGAACGCTCATCGTCTGCAGGTGATGAAAGCTTCCTTCTTCGATGAGGAAGAGGACATGGCCGTCGGGGACGAGAAGGATGCCCTCAAATCGCGCCTCGGTGAGTCGGCTTCTCGGGTGCCCCTCCCCCCCTTCTCCTCCGGGTTACAAGAAGATCTACTTCAGAAATGGAAACCGGTGTTTAATCGGGTTATTATGGGCTGCGCACGTATTTGTATATGTGGTACGTTTAAATCGTGCTACGTAAACAATTTTGCCGGTCACTTGAAGAATTTTTTTTTAACTTGAACCCCGTCCACGATCGTTTTCCAAATCTCGAAACGCAGAGCAATATTCCCCCTTCTAAAAGAAAAAAAAAGAATAGAAAAAATAACCGCGAGTTCCTTCGTCGTCTGCGCTTATCGACAATCACGTGTTCGTCACACGCGCCCGCGTTTCCGCGGAATTCTGATTTTTCTAAATTTTCGAATCTGTCGGAAAAAGAAAAAAATTTGCCGAGATTTTCGCCAGGGGGCGCCGACGGCGGCTCGCTTTAACTCTTCGTTCTCTCTCCTCGACAGAATCGCGTCGCTCGCGGCGCGGTCTCGGCGGCGCCCTCTACAGGGGGTCGCCTCGGGCCGCCCCGGACGTCGCGGGGAAGACGCTTGACGATAGCGGGATCCTGCAGCAGACGTACCGGCTCGGTCTCGCTGACCGCTTCGTTCCCTTGACCCGCGCGGACACACACCCACCGCACAAGGCCACGGGTGAGTGCGGGGGGAGGGAGGGGGGGGAGGGTGAGTGCGGGGGGAGGGGAGGGGGAGGGTGAGTGCGGGGGGAGGAGGAGGGGGAGGGGAGGGGGAGGGTGGCTGTGTGCGTGTGTATGGTGCTGAAATATCCATTTGTTGGCACGTCGTAACTTTTAGCACATAATACACAATAACCGATGTGCGAGACCTGCAAATATATATGAATAAATTAATCGTGCGAAATCTCAACGACGCCTCGCGTCTCTCGTTGCAGGCGTGCCGGCGTTCGCGCTCCCCTCCGACGCCAAGCACCGAGCGATCATCC
>NW_014579043.1:27509-32170 GCF_000485595.1 Priapulus caudatus
TGTCGGTGCCCTTCGCCACTGCCGGGTCTCTCGCACGGTGTCGGTGCCCTTCGCCACTGCCGGGTCTCTCGCACGGTGTCGGTGCCCTTCGCCCCTGCCGGGTCTCTCGCACGGTGTCGGTGCCCTTCGTGCCTGCCGGGTCTCTCGCACGGTGTCGGTGCCCTTCGCCCCCTCCGAGTCCCTCGCATGGAGTCGGCGCCCGTTCCCCTTGCCAGGTCTCGCACAGTGTCAGTTCCCATTGCCCCCGACGTCTCCCTTGTTGCATCAATGCCACGGCGACGAGAAAAGAATCCGTATACACTCTCGCGTATATTAATAATATCTGCGGCCGCCCCTAGATGACGTCGGCCTCGCGCAACAAGCATAAACCGGTCGCGAGGTCGACGGCGGTGACGTTCGTTTGTTTTTTCTGCGGCGCAGACGCTGACGGAGGCGAACCTGGAGATCTCGCTGCAGCACAGCGACGGCGGCGGCGATGCGCGGGACGGGTGCCCGGCGTTCCGGCCGCGTGCGAGCGTCGACGCGCTGCATGCGTACGCAGATCGCAGCGAGGAGGAGGAGGCTGAGCATCCGCGAGGTGGGTAGGGGGCTGAGCAGCTGTTATGTCTGTTACGTGTGTAGCTGCTGCTGCTGCTGCTGCTGCTGCTTCTGCTGGTGGTGCTGCTGCTGCTGCTACTGCTGCTGCTGCTGCTGCTGCTGCTGCTGCTGCTGCTGCTGCTGGTGCTGCTGGTGCTGGTACTGCTGCTCCTGATGCTGCTGATGCTGCTGCTGATATATGTGTAGCTGCTGTTGCTGCTGCTGCTCCTTCTACTGCTGCTGCTGCTGCTGCTGCTGCTGTTATATGTGTAGCTGCTGCTGCTGCTTCTGGTGCTGCTGCTGCTGCTGCTGCTGCTGCGGCTGCTGCTGTTATATGTGTAGCTGCTGCTGCTGCTGCTACTGCTGCTGCTGCTGCTGGTACTGCTGCTGCTGCTGTTATGTCTATAGTTGCTGCTGTTGTTGTTGTTGCTGTTGCTGTAGCAGATATTGTACTCTTTCTTAAAAAGTGGCGGGTTTTAATTTCATATTCCAGAATTCATATTCCAGATCGGAATATTGTTGCCATTTCCTATCAGAATAATCGCTGCTAAGAGTTGTAAAAAAAATTCCTGCAGCGCTAAATCAGTGCAATACTGATTACAAATATAATAATAGTAATAATAATAATAGTAACAATAATGATAACAATAACAATATAATAACGCGTGAAACCTCTCGGCAGTCGGTGAGGAAGCAGACGAGTTTGCGTCGCGATCGAACCAGGTGTGGAACCTGTGCTGCGCCCTGTGGGGAAGAATCACGGGCGTTGCCGATGACAACGAAGACGACGACAAACAACAGAACAGCTATGCGTGTCGCATGGCACGCCGCGAGGCATTCTCTCAGTGGCTGTCGTCGACGGCGAGTGGCGCCATCGAGCGAGAGGTTCAGGAGGCAAAGACAAAGGTGACGCTCACTTGTTTCATGATGCGCCTTTGCATCTGTTTGTCTGTCTTGATCGGTAGACGATTGTTTCTTGGTTTTATCAACGCTAATATTGGAATGTTGTGTCTTATACAAAATGTTGCAGGATGGGACAATAATTGGGGGGAATAAGACTCTAATTTTCACTTTTTTCACGAATGGAAAAATATTTTTAATTTCAATGCTATATGATGTCTTTAAAAGTTATTACTTTAACAATTACTGTATAATTTTACAATACTTGTGTTATTATATATATATATATGTGATTTCTTTACTGTCGACTGTTGCTATTCCTCATCCTGTTTCCTACTTTGCTTCTGTTACATCTCATTATAACACTGGCCCTCTATTGTTGTATCGCAGGGATCCGGGAGTGCGGCGGCAGTCTTCAGCCTGCTCACTGGGAGACAGATAGCAGAGGCGTGCGAGTTGGCGCAGGCCGGCAGCAATCATAGACTGGCGCTGCTCATCTCGCAGGGCCTCGGCTCTCAGATCGTGAGGGACCTCGTGCAGAAGCAGCTGTGCATGTGGGAGGAAGGAAAGGTGCGAGCGACAGTCTAGCGTAGCCGCGGTAGATGCAGCCGACGATGGCCCGCGTTTACTACCGTACCATTCCTTGTGATTCCTGTCATTTCGCTTGTGGGAACTTTAGTAGCAGTAATGATGTTGTCATTTTTCCATTGATGAATAGAAATATTTATATTGAGAAATACGAGTAATGTACTACTCGCACGAAGATGGTTGTAACATGTAACATAAGTATAATATAAGAATAGTATTATAATTATGACGATACAAAAATTATAACGGTAATAATGTAATAATGTAATACTAATAAAATAATACGTGAAACATAACAAATTATATCATAACTAAATTATTAAATATTGAAAAAAAAATCGTTTATGTGAATAGTAATAAATAATGGTAAACAATTAGTATATAGCAAAAAAAAACAACATTCATCTCTAAAAAAATGTCATCTTGACAACCACATGAGGGCAGCACTGACCCGTCTCTCCCGCCTCCTTGTAGTCGGACGCCTTCATCTCCGCCGACCGGCTGAAGATCTTCGGCATGCTGGCGGGCGTGCTGGTGTGGCCGACGTCGAGGGGTGAGGCTGTGAACGCGTGCGGCGGGCTGGACTGGCGGCGCGCGCTCGCCCTGCACCTGTGGTACGAATGCCCGGCGACCGCGAGCGTGGCAGACGCTCTCCTCGCGTACGACGACGCGTTCAAGGTAGGCGCGCTCCCAGCAGCGCCCCCTGGTGGAAGTCGTGTGCGGTCGGATGTTTTTTTGGGGGGGAAGGTCGGGTGAAGGTCATGCAGGCTGTCGCGTGTTTTTAGGGGGAAGGTCGTGTCAAGGTTGCGGTGGCCGTCCGTGTTTCCGAGAGGTCGAAGTCGGGTAGGTTGTGGAGTACCAGCTTCCCCTGTTTCCGAGAGAAGGTCGATTTAATGCCACATTCGAGGTCACGGCTAGTGATGTCACGATCATCGATTATACTCGATCATCGGTTGAACAGTGGCTCGAACCAAGCGCTTGGTTATCAAAATCCATAATCAATTTCATCGAAAAAAATAATAATTGGGGGTTTTTTTATTTTTTTTATTTGAACAAGAAAACTTGGAAAAGTGATGAGAATCAGTACATGTATTATACACACAGTAGTAAACAGTGCAAAACAAACAGTAAACAGGGCTAAACAAGCACATACATGCACACACGTACATGCACACGACGTTACGCACACGCAGGCATTCAACACCCCGAGTAACCGATTGTAACCGATCATCGGTTACTTGGGTCCAACCGATGATCGATTACGAAATTACAACCGATTGACAACACTAGTCACGGCTCTCCGTGGCATTCAGCGTGAAGGGCGAATCGTCCTAAACGGGCGTTGCGGGAAAATCAGGGATCAATCAGCTGTGGTGTGGATGTTTTGAGAGCATAGAGTAATGGAAATGGTCGCTCAGCCAACCACCGCGCATGTCCATAACGCATGCTCACTTGTCACGCAGGGCAAGACTCCCTACGGAGCGTACGCGGCGCCGCCGCTGCCGCCCTACCTCTCCCGCGAGCGAGGGGGCGCCACCGACGACGACGACGACTACGAGGACGACGACGCTCACCGCGTGTGGGACACGTGCTACCACCTGGTGAAGCTTTACAGCGATCGCTCGCATCGCTTGGAGCGTCTGCTGGCGCCGGCGACGACGACAGCCGACCACCTCGACTACAGGCTCAGGTAACGTGGCCGGTCGCCCGGGGGACGCGCGTTTAAGGACGCGCGCCTGCCTGTTCGAAATCGCCATGGGGAATGAACGTGCAGATCGTTTTTTTTGTTAGTGTGCAGGGTTCGTAGCGGGTCTTCCAAAGTCTTATAAGTACTTATCTTGCCAAAAATAAAATAAGGGCCCTTATTAGTACTTATTTTTGGTGAAATCTTAGAAAAGTACTTAATAGTCCTTATTTTTTGCCAAAGGACCATTATATATACCATATATAATATGGAATAATTAAATCTGCTGTGCAATTGTGTATATAAATATTATTAGTGTACTTTAATAGTTGGTGTAGTAAAGTCTATATGAGTTTATATTTATTATACAAAAATGGGAATTTTTAGTAGTGTGTAAGTTAGTTGATTAAATGATTAACTCGTTCAAAGTTTCCCTAAATTGAAAAAAGAAAAGATTAAGATGAGATCTTGTCGCATACGCACTGACACTGATCGCTATAAAAAATATAGAGAGAGATGTAGATTATATATGTATGTTATTTTATACGTTGTTTCTCGCGACAGCTGGCATCTGAGTCGCGTACTGGAGGCGCTGGGATACTCACACCTGTCTGACTACCGCTCGTGTCAGCTACACGTGAACTATGCTGCTCAGCTGGAGGCGTGCGCGCTCTGGCACTGGTCCATCTACGTGCTGCTACACATACCGGACAGACACCGGTACGTACCTACACATGTACATATAATATACTCTCTATATAATATACTCTACTATGTACATATAATATACTCTCTATATAATATACTCTACTATGTACATATAATATACATATAGATAGTGAGAGAGAGAGCAAGAGAGAGAGAGTGAGCGAGCGAGAGAGAAAGAGAGAGAGCGAGAGAGAGAGAGAGAGAG
>NW_014579043.1:32528-33113 GCF_000485595.1 Priapulus caudatus
AGAGAGAGAGAGAGAGAGAGAGAGAGAGAGAGAGAGAGAGAGAGAGAGAGAGAGAGAGAGGGAGAGAGAGAGAGAGAGAAGGAGAGAGAGAGAGCGAGATGGAGAGATTATATAACAGCAATCATGTATATGTGTGTGTTACAATAGGGCGTGAATGGGGTGCAGCCTGGGATCATACGTGCTTACACTAACACACTGTATGTTGTATGTATGTTGTGTAGGAGGGAGAGCTGTGTGGCGTGGGATGCTGGGGTTTATACATGCTGCTCGTATTGATGCTGTATGTATGTTGTGTAGGAGGGAGAGCTGTGTGGTCCGAGCGATGCTGGGACGCCACGTGAGACTGGGTAGAGGCGACGACGACGGCGACTACGCATGCAGGGAGACGTTCGTGCGTGAGCGGCTGGGCATTCCAGCCGCATGGTTTCACACAGCTAAGGTAGGGGGCAGAGGCGTAGATGCAGGATGTTATCATTATATTGTTTGTTATATCATTATTATTATGATAATAATGTGATTATTTGTAGTAGTAGTAGTAGTAGTAGTGATAGCAGTGGTAGTAGTAGTTGTGGTAGTAGTGGTAGC
>NW_014579043.1:37635-38050 GCF_000485595.1 Priapulus caudatus
GTATGTATGTTGTGTAGGAGGGAGAGCTGTGTTCGAGCGATGCTGGGGTTTATACATGCTGTATGTATGTTGTGTAGGAGGGAGAGCTGCGTGGCGTGGGATGCTGGGGTTTATACATGCTCGTATTGATGCTGTATGTATGTTGTGTAGGAGGGAGAGCTGTGTTCGAGCGATGCTGGGGTTTATACATGCTGTATGTATGTTGTGTAGGAGGGAGAGCTGTGTCCGAGCGATGCTGGGGTTTATACATGCTGCTCGTATTGATGCTGTATGTATGTTGTGTAGGAGGGAGAGCTGTGTGGCGTGGGATGCTGGGGTTTATACATGCTCGTATTGATGCTGTATGTATGTTGTGTAGGAGGAGAGCTGTGTTCGAGCGATGCTGGGGTTTATACATGCTGTATGTATGTTGTGT